>NW_026067944.1:16512634-16568934 GCF_014885135.2 Alexandromys fortis | reverse complement strand
TTGAGACAGGGCTTCTCTGTGGTTTTGGAGCCTGTTCTGGAACTAGCTCTTGTAGACCAGGCTGGTCTCGAACTCCAGACAGAGATCCGCCTGCCTCTGCCTCCCGAGTGCTGGGATTAAAGGCGTGCGCCACCACCGCCCAGCCCTCAACGTATATTTTAATATGAGCCCATTACTTACAAAAATAAGCAGATCGTATAGCATGTTCCAGAATCTGTTCAAAAGAGAGCAGTTTTATGGGGATGTAAAACTTTGCTTGCCAAAGACATTCTCGGACTTAAGAAAAACAGATTTGGGTGGGACCAGCAGTATTGCCACCTGTGCAGCTAAAGCAGGGCACAGACCTTTGTCAGCTGAATGGCATTGGTTCCACAGTGGAAAGAGATAATGCTAAATGTGGCATAGCTTCTCAGGAAACTACTCACATCTCAACCACCATTCCTTGGCACCCTTGAATCTAGAAACAAAATAATGTTCTGCATTAGCCCACAGGAAAACATAACATATCCCTGTTTACACATTCCACATAGGCAATGGCATACGAAGTGCACAGAAAGAGTGAGGGCCTTGGTTCATCTTCTACATGAATCGTTAAAGGATTATTAAGGAATTAATACAGAATCTTGAGAGGCAAACACCCCTAATGTGAACATTCATCTAGAATCTCCTGTTTTACATGAAGTTTCTCCTTTATTTCAGGTTGAAATTTAGGATGTGTTAAGCCTGGAAGACAAACATTTAGACAATGCTGGGTGATTGATAATTAGCATAATAGCAAGCAAATGATCCATTGAGACTTTCTACTTCATATCGAGCAGTGGTAGAATTGCAAGGCTACCATTCTGGGATGTTTAATCAATATGGTTAGCAGAAGGACCTTCTCTCTGTTTTATCTGCTTTGTGGTCTATGTGAAGTATGAGGTTTTAGCTTTGGGATGGGAGCTAACAGCATTACATGCTACAGAAAAGCAACCGCCTGAACAATTCTCCTACAGCAAAGTGAGCAGATGCTCCCCCCTCGCATCTCTCTACCACATGAGGGTGGAAATCCCAGATCTTCTCCAGGGCTAATTCCATGACAGAAACCAGGCTCTGTGGCCAATCACATGAGTGGTAGCATGGGTCTGCTTAATTATGAAATTTAACTATTATGCATTGTTTTTCTTTCCAGGGATTAGCAAAATGAGTGATTTTTAGTAAGACAGGTATACATACTTGACTGTACTGAAATGAAACCCCCTCTGACTAAAGAAAACTATCCAGTGTTTGGAAATACTATTGCAAAGTTATGGATTGATTTTTAATATTAAAACCAAAAAAAGAAAAACAATGGCCCCCAAGCTCCCTAGGGATTTCTTTTACTAAAAACATAAATGTTCCTGGACACCTGACCCTGGAGAAGTGAGCACCTCTTTTCTTCTTCTTAAAATGTTACCCATTTCAAAAATTGTATCTTCATTTCCCAAGAGATAAAGAGAAAATGAAATGTAATACTCTACAACATGCAAGTAAAACTTTTAATATTTCAGAAAATATTTGAAGCAACTCAATATACATCAAATAATTACCCCGGCTTTGCTTCTTTTTCTAGTTTAAAATAAAATTTCAATGTTTAGAGTTAAAAATTCATCCTCAGTCACTGGGCTATCCAGCCTCAGGTTCCTAGTCCTCCAGGCAGTGTCTGTCATGGGCTCTTTCCTCTATCTCTATCCCTGGGAGGCCTGCTGCCCTCTCGAGGAAAATGGAAGAGGACTGAATGAATCTGCGAGAAACGGAGATGGGAGGGAGGGACAAGGAGGAGTGCAGGGAGGGGAAACTGGTTGGGGTGTAATTTATAAGAGAAGAATAAATAAATAAAAAGTTAAAATTTAAAGCTACATAATCATTATAGTTATTTATTTGACATTTTTATGAATATCAGCACTTTCATAGTTTGGAATCTTTCAGACCTATTATCTCCCTCAAAGAATTTCCAAATACTTTCCCAAAACATAAACTAAAATTTAACACTACTCCATGACATTAAAAGATCATATATTCCCTATCTAAAGAAATAATAGAATCTTAAAGTCAGAAGATCCTTTTAGCAATGATCTAATGCAAATTCTAATTTCAATAAGGGAAAATAATGAGATTTGGAGGAAATGAATCATCTAAACTGGCTATCTACACCTTCTATCTTGAAATACTTTTATACAATAAGCTTCCTAATGAAATAAAGATTAAAATGCATTAAAAATCGCCTTTGTAAAAAATTGAGTGCCTAAGAAGTCCTGAGTCCGGAATGTGTAAAGTAAAGGAGAAAATGATTTAAAAGAGTTGGCTTGCTCGGGTTCTCAAAAGGAAATAGATGATACACTCAAGCTGAGATAATTGGAAGAGAGTTTAATAAATGAGCTGCTTGCCAAAATATGGACAAAATATAGACATTACAAAAACGAAGTCATCCGAGTCCTTCTTGTACCTGTTGAAATAAGTTAATATTCATTTATCTTAGAATAAAAACCAATCTCCCTGATTAAGTAGCAAGCAGGGGAGGGCAAAGCATGGCGCTCATTAAAGAAGCAGGTGACTGGAGGTACTTACTGCTGGTGCTCAGATGGGCTCTGTTGCAGAAGGGAAAGTATGGGGGATGTAGGAACCACTGGAATGATTATTTTGTTGATGCTAAAGCAGACTGGACTAGGAACATCACATACAATAACTATATACTCTATCGCTGAACTAAACTCAACCTTCCAAATGCAATTTTTGCATTTCAGGAGCAAGCTTGAGCTGAGCTCCAAGTATGTAATGGGTGAACGGAATTTATAACCAAGGAGCAGAGTAGGGGTCAGTGGATGGAAAATTGCTAAAAGCAAACATTGAAGGCAAAAATGGGTAAATCAACAAGATCCATGCTAAAGGCAGGCCTCCATCCAGAAACACCCACATCACCCCTAAATATTCATCAAGGTATCATCTCCCAAACCAGACCTGACACATTCATGTGGGGCATGCTCTATAAATTTATCTCCACAAATCTCTGGCCCACTGTTTTTATTCTGTTTTTCCATCTCATTCTTCTGGTTACTTAGTATTTGATTTCTTCCACAGGAATCCACAGGCCAGGCAAGCCAACTGAGAGAAATTTGTCTCCCAAGAAAGGAGAATCGGCTAGACTTCTAGGATCCTCACATGTTTTTCTGTCCCTCCGCATGTCTATAATTCTCTCTCATTCTCCACTACCCAAATAATTTTCAAGTTCACACCACATTTTTTTTTTAAAATTTTGTTTTTTGTGTGTGAGAGTTTAGAGCAAGCATGTGCCAGGGTGGACTTGTGGAGATTAAATAAACCAGCAAAAGAAAAAACTGCGGGAGAACAACAAGATGTCTCAGTGGGTAAAGGTACTTGCCACCAAGTATATAAATTCGTTGAGACTACATTGGTTCCAAAAATCTATCCAAGGAAGTTCAAGGCAACAGCTTCAATGTCAAGTAGCTAAAATCCTGCATGAGACAATCTGCAAAGTCATGAACACATTTTAAGTTTTAACTCTTTAAATGTTAAATTATTATTATCACCATTATTATCATGATGATTATTATTATTGTTTTCTAAGTGAGCATGGCAAACTGATAACCTGTTGCAGAAACAATGACAAATAAAGCAAGCTATGTGGGTCAAGGCTATGCTACAAAGGATGAAGAAGAGAGAATAATGATGCTACCTCAGAGTCCCCTTTGTCATTACACAAAAGTGTTCTCTAGTGACAAGCTGGTATTTTTCTTACGTGTTATAAATATTTATTTACATAAGTCAAATTGGATATTCCAGAATAAAGCTGCAAGTTTTAGTACAGACCTTAATTTTTACATAATAAATGATATATTTGGGAATTCAATTTAACACTTTTTGAAAATCAATAGAACTATGCTAAAGTTCAATAGATATTTGAAAATCTTTAAGAAATAATTTTGGAAAAAGATTACCAATGGATTATGACATACACTAGTGATATCAAAGCGGAAACATGGACTGACATGTGAAAATACAGTTCAAACTTTGAAATAAGGTATGCAGAACAACAGATTAAACTACATAATGCTTCAGACATTAGTCCATATGATAAAAGGTAGCTTCATTTCTAAATTGGCTAAACACATTTGAAAGCACATAAAATTAATCTAACAAATACCATTCACTCATCTCACAGGTTAATAAACCTATCATATTTTCTTTGGAAAGTTTTAGAAAGGCCTAAACCAGTGAAGTTTTGTAGAATCTTTTCTGTGAAACCTACCTATCCCACACATGCTATTCCCCTTGAGACCACAATCATACTAAAGTATCATACTAAATCATACAAGTCATACTCTTGCTGATGTCTTTATACTTTTACATCTTTTATTACATATGGATATTTAATATCTTTCTGTATCTCTCCACACAATATATTCGTGATACAAAGTATCAGTTTTCTCAGGGTCTTAATTTTCTTTATCCGCTGCAACTGCTGTTTATAAAACCACCCATTTCTAATAATAGATATTTAGGTTGTTACTGATTTCTTATTGTAAACAATGAGGTTGCAATGTATTATCTTATGTATATTTTCTTGCACACATATGCAAGAGTTTTCCTCTAGTAAATACTGCATTTAGAATGCTGGAATCTTTTCAACTCAACTAAGCATTACCAAATTGCTCTCAAATCTTACATCAATTTATATAATCACTGGTGCTTCATGAGGATTCCCTTTGCTCCACAGTCTTACTGGTACACAGTACTGTCAGTATGTTTGGATGTTTATTGTTCTAGTAAATGTGAAATCAACACTGTTTAGATCTTATTTGAAAGCCAATGTTAAAACAAATTTTCAAGCAAATGTCTTCGATGCAATCAATAAGTGGGCTGTGGATTTCCATTTAACTCATATTGTACCTGTATAGAATGTTACCATATACAGTATATCGAGTTGTCCAAAAGATGACAAATGAAACATGGCAAACTGCCAGTCTTACCCAAAAAGAGGGAAATGGTGGTCTCACCCCATTTTCTCTACTCCCCAAAGTAACCAAACATCCAACAGGAGCTCATTTAAAAGATCCAGACTTTATTTAGAATTACATAGATGAAATTCATAGAATTTCATTTCTAACTCTTCCTTCCTTATTCTACTAATCTAACTTATCCTGTGCCCCCAGCTCACTCCCTCATTTATGGCCTCTTCTTCAAAAATTATTGCTGCTACATATACACACACCTACAATCTACTGAGTCTATTCATTCAGTGTTGCTTGTTAAGTGTATGTGCTCAGGTCTGACCACTTCTTGTTCCTGAAGAAGACTATTATTTTTTTTATTCTTCAATAGCCATTGTAGCTCTTTATTTAAGAATGACTCTTGTGAGATTTTCTCCATCCATATGGCATATTTAATGGTGTGTTTATTAGGCAGGTCTTATTTAAGCAGCTGACTTGTTGATAATTCATGAGTTAGAGTTTCCTATCATATCCAGAAGACACTATCTCACAGTAGGCATCCTACTAGTACAGACTTTTCTTTCAAATTTATTTTTCTCTCACACATCTCAACCTCAGTTTCTCCTCCCTCCACTCTTCCGAATTCCATCCCCACCCTAACTCTCCCCCCCCTCAGATCCACTCCTCCTCCATTTCCCTTCAAAAGAGCAGGTCTCACAGGAATATGAACTGAGCACAATATAACAAGTTACAAGAATATTGGGCACAAACTGTCATATCAGGACTGGGCAAGGCAAACCAGTAGGAGGGAAAGAATCCCAAGAGCAGGCAAAGAACAAAGCCACGGGATCAACTAAGCAGGGCTCAAAGGGGCTATAGAGACTGAGGCAGTAACCAGGGATCCTGCATGGGTCTGTATCAGATCCTCTGCACATACATATATTATGGTTATTTAGGTTGGTGTTTTGTAGTACTGCTAACAATGGGTCTCTCTGACTCACCTCTTTGTACAGACCTTTTAAAGTTAACTTAGACTTTTTTAACTCCTAGCTTTCTTAGACTTTCTTGTTTTCTTCTCCCATTTTCCTTTTCTTCCCATTTTTTTTGGGGGGGTGCTTCCCTTAAGAAATGTCCATTTAGATTTTTGAGTCATTTAAAGCCTATGACTTAACCATGTCAAGACAGGACAAAGATTCAAACATCCTCTCTTGTCACAAAATGGAGAACTTTATTATACTTCATTCAAAGATGCTAATGAACATATCTTTGTCCTAACAGACATAGTTTGCTTTTAATCCCAGCTCCTTTGGAGTCTGAGGGAAGATAAACAAGTCTTCAAGGTTTGACTGAGCTATAGAACCAGTTCAAAGAGTGCCTATGAAAGCTTACCATGTCTGTCTCAAAATACACAGTAAAACTAGGGCTAATGAGATAGCCAGTAGTCGTGTGTTTGTCTGGTGGGAAGCCCAAGAATCAATCCCCAAGTACCCCAAAATGAAAGAAAAATAAAGAGCCTGACTTCTGACATTTTAATTGTGATTCATAATTCCAATATAGTCACAGCACTATTTGTGCCAAATCAAATTCTCTACAAAAGTGTCTTTGTTCTTCTTATGGTTCACTCCTAGGAAATGATTTTAATAAAATGAAATTTTTTATTAAGATTTCCTTTACCAGCACCGGCAATAACTATATGGATATTAGTAATATATTTCAGTTTCATTGTTATTGTTGTTGCTCACATAATTATATATGCAGAAATTTTACTTTCCTAGAGTTAAGATTATTTGAAAAATTATATATAAGGTTTAACTTCTTATGAAACAATCAGAATTAGCTCATTAAATACGACTATCAATGTTGTTAGTTTCATTGTCAACATGACTGAAGTTAGAATCACCATAGAAACACAGCTTTGGATATATCTATCAAGTGTTTTATTTTGTTTTGTTTTCATTGTTGTTGTGACTTTGGTTTTGGTTTTGGTTTTGGTATTTCAAAACAAGGTTTCTCTGGGTAGCCCTGGAATTAGCTCTTTAGGCCAGGCTAGCCTCAAACTCAGGGACATTCACTTGCCTCTACCTGTGAAGTACTGTGCGCCTGTCATTTATTTTGTGATGGCAATGGGAAAAGTCACTATTAAAGATATTATATTGCTATTCGTCTTTTTTAAAAACATAAGCATTGATCTTCATCAAAATACAAATAGCAAAATTAAATATTTTATCTTACACTTCTCTTTTAATAAAATATGAATATTCTCTAGATATGAAAATAAAACTGTTGCCTGAATTTCAAGGCCCCCAATGCAGTTGCATTGACTCATCCTAAACCTCAATGAAAACCTCACGATGATTCTTTAATCACCACAGCATATTTTTCTTCATCGGAGTCCATGAGTCATACTACAACCTTTCATGAACAATTGAGCAACATTTCCCTTTTGCTAAGTCATTTATTTCATATCTTAAAACAACATAAACTCATATCTTCTTTGAAGATTAGAAGTTCAGTGCCGGTTTCAATGAGGAAGAATAAAACTGCTAACAGGACTGTGCTCTTGTGATGGTTAATATTGTTAACGCGATGAGATCTGGGTATGGAGAAGATAAGCATTTGGGCACACCTTTTAGAAATTATCTTGAGTTAATTGATGTGGGACGATCCACCATAGCTGTGGGTGTACCTATTCCAGGGTAAGGAGTAAAACATCACTAATAAGCTAAGAACTGGTATTCATGGGTCTCTGCTTCCTAATCACAGACATAATATTCCCCATGGCCGCAAGCTCCTACCACATGACTCTCTCCCATACAGACTGTGAGCCTGTCCAATCTCCACCTTCCATCCTTCATCCTTAACTTATTTTCTGAGTTATTTTGCCACAGCAAGGAAACAAGTCCCTCTAGAAGTCTTCCAACTTCTAGAGTTCACACACACTGCTTGGCTTGGCATCTTCCTCCTCCAGTTAGCATTTTTTAAATTTTTTTTCAGTTTATTTTTTTATTTATTTGTTTTATACACTTTACTATAAAATAAAACCGTGAAAATAATTTTTAAAATCACATAGCAATATTAACCAGACCTAAAGTGTATATATTTTAAAGAATTTAAAGGTGGTTAGAAATGGGATTTTCAGTGGATGTTGGGGAGCTTCACGTTGAATTGTAGGGGAAGCCCAGCCAATCACCTTGCTTGATGGGCGGGATCCCCTGAGGCTATTATTTACTTATAAATATTGCGGGTGTGCTCCCTACCTTCCTTTCTGTTTCCTGCTCTTCCTTGGAACCTTGGTTTTGTAAGTTACTACCTTGTTCCCCTTAATAAAGCTAATATTAAAGTTAGCCTGATTAATCCTATTTGCTGGTCGATTATGCCACATCATTGAATTTTAATCTTTCAGTATTGAGTTATTTTATGCACTTATCCTTGTCCTTTATTTTCAAAGCTAGCCATGTTCCATCATTTTAAGCATTCTAAAACTATCCTTTCCCATTCCCTTCCATCCTAGAACGTGTTTTCCAGCTTTAAGGTTTCACAGATTAGACTAGGTCCACTTCGAGAATATTTTCATCTCAAATGCCCTACATACCCAATCCTGCAGACTCCTTTCTACATGCATGGACTCAAGAGGTTAGCTCACAGACACATCTGGGGAGGGAAGCATTGTTTGTCTGCTACAACAGATTTTTTTAACTAGTCCTGTCACAGCATTTTAATACTTCATCCTCACAAACATAGCATGTATATATTGACTGGCTTACCTACTGGATGATACAAAACACCACTGCCCCCAACCCCCATTTACTAATGAGGCCACCAGTCTTGTTAATACTATGTATTCGGCTTTCAGAAAATATTTGTTCAATGCTAAATGAAATAGCTTGACTTTTATATTATAATAATTTTTAAGTCTTAATTACATCAGCTTAAATGGAAGTTTCATGGAAAATTTGTCTAGCATTTATTATCTTATTACTATCTTATAATCTTAAATGTATTTTAATGACAAATACTTTTTCTCTCAAATGCTATTCAATTGCACATTCTTTTAAAGGTGTTTCTGCTATGTTAAAATACTTTATGTTTTATTTTAATTCTGAGTTCTATGAATCACTTCTTTGCACAGTCTCTATAGTCTACATTCAGTATTTCACAACGTGAAGCAGCATTCCACCTAAAGCAAAGGCTGAGATAGCCCCATTTTATTTTCCTTTTGGAAATAAACCACAATAGGGTATTACGGAAAGCTACACCATGAGAATTTTCCCTTTCACTGTTATGGTTACACTCTTCATTCTCTAGGACTGTGATGCTTACACTCACACCTTTGCCCTCTGTATCTGTAATTTATGGAGGAAGAAGTAGGCATCCTCATTTCAGCTGGATGATGAGTGTGTTCTATTATTTACAACAGGAATACTCATGTCTATTCATCATTGCTACTCAATGCATGATATGTTACCTGCATATGATATGCACTTAGAAAACATTTATCAAATAAATAAATGAGTGGTTGACGGCTCTTACTAGTATATATCTGTGTCTGAACTCTGGATACAAAGTAAGATATCTGATGTTTGTCCACTCTACTTTTTCCAACCCACCCTGGATACTCATTCTTGAATATTGGCAGCATTGGCAATATTCCTCAAATTGGCATCATATATACTTTCAGTTTAGAGGTGTGAATTTTTTCAGAAGGGGGAATGTTTAAAGCAGTGTCTCAATATGTAGCCCAGGCTAGTCTGAAACTCACTATATAATCTAAATTGACCTATGGTTATCCTTTTATCTCAACAGAGAATCATGATTAAGGGCATGTGCCACGATAAAATTTATTTTAAACATTAAAAGTCAAAAATTATCTTAATCAAACCATAAATAATAAGGTACAAGGCAATTATTTTTTTCTAAGAGTGAAATAACAAAACATTAACAGAACTCATAGTAACAGACATCCAAAAAATGTTCAAAATATGTTTCAGTGCCTATGCCCTTTGGAGAACGCATTCCTCAAACATGACTTCATCCAGAAATACATCAACACTGATATCCACAAAATTTAGCATTTTCTTAGTATTGTACTTTTTGTGTGACTTCTTTTTCTTACAACTCTCAAATTCCTCAAATGTACCTGGTATGTCTTTGAATAGATATGCCTAAGATAACATCTTTTGAACACTGTAATAAATGAAGCCCCACACAGTGGCATACACAAGTATTCCCTGAACTATGACCAGATTATTATGGATTCACGTCAAGCCTGAGCTACACAGAACCTTCCAGACTAGACTGAACTATATAACGAGACCATGTCTCAAAACCAAACAGCAGCAATGTGCTAGTTACTTTTTGTCAACTTGATGCAAGCTAGAGCCATCTCATAGAGGGAGTATTAATTAAGGAACTGCCCCATATCAGACCAGCATGTAGGCCTGTCTGTGGACATTTTCTTGATTAATTAGTGATGTGGAGGGCCTAGCCCACTGCAGGTGTTACCACCTCTGGGCAGGTGGTCCTGTGTTGAAAAAGAAATCTAGCCAGGCAAGCCATCAGACCAAGACACCAAACAATATGACTCCATGGCCTCTGTTTAGTACCTATCTCCAGGTTCCTAACCTTCTTTGAGTTTCTGCCTTGGCTTTACTCAGTAATGAACTGTGAGGAATGTATGTAAGCCAAATAAATCCTTTTCTCCATATGTTGTTTCTGGTCATGGTCTTTATCATAGTAGTTGAAAGCAAACTAGGACACACAGCAACAAAACCCACAAAGAATGCAGTAGATTCCATGTTGACGACAGAATCTACAGTAACTGAGCAAGACAAAGGTCCATGTACAAAAAAGCCAAAGAAATATGTCTTCCTATATAGATTCCTGGTGAAGAATTCTATGTCTCAAGACTTCATGGCCCGATTATATTTTCACTTTTACTAATAAACAAAATCTCTTGGATGTTGATCTAAAATGGACAGCCTGTTTTCATGTTCACGGTATAGTCTTCATCTGCCCATAAAGTAAGCCTACTGCAGTAGCAAGAGTTACACTGGTAAAATGAAGAACACATTTTAGTGTATAGATAAATAGATACCATTTACTACTATGTAAGTCTATATGCACCAAATTTTTGTTAGGATTAATTTAACTAACTGGTGCCTAGATTTAAACAATTTTATATTACAAGGTTTGCATTTGTACTACTACTACTAGAGTAAGGTTAGTGCTATTATTTTATAAAACCTGAGGAGCTGAAGGACAGAGAGAACATACATTATTCTTATTTTACCATTGACAAAACAGGAGCATGGGATTTTTAAGTATTTTGCTCTAAATCATCTAATGATTCCTGATTAAAATCGCTGTTAGAAATCAGAGCTTTTTATTCAATAGATTTAACAATGAGCCATTCATCTTCCTTTGACATTTTGCATAAGTAATAGCAGCTCAAGATGAAGAACAATTCCAGAAGCCGTAATGTCCACGTTCTTCTGAACATTAGAGCATTTAATTTTCTGTTTATAAATTCAGCATATTTCTCTGAGTTGGATGTAGTTCAGTGCTTTATTATAGGAAATCATATTTTTTCCTGTAGGTTGTCAGGAAACAGTTACCCAATTTTGCTAAGTTATAACAATGGTTCTTGTCCAAATAGCTGTTATAAGTAATGAAAATGAGATCAATTTACTGGCTCAGCTCCCAGTCAGGGATTGCTTTATGAATAAATAAAATAATACATGGCATCTCAAAGGAAAATGGACAATTTATGTATTATCAAACCACTTCTTACTTTTCACTTTTAGTAATGAAATGCTATTTAGAACCGAAATACCTCAAACCATGATTCAATTTTGCAAAATGGAAGCAGAAAATAAATATCTAAAGATCCTATTAAAAATATTTTTTTAGTTTAGTATGTGCAATAATTTTGTATCTACTGAATAATTTTAATGTTATAAATATACAATTTCTCTTCCCTTTTATATCAATAGTGTATCAAATTGAGGTAAATTCTTTCAAGCTTTATGTCTTTCTTGAGGTCTCTTACAAACTAATTAAGTGGAGAAAATGTTTTGTGAGATATAGAATTTGAAGGAGGCGGTGGCGGGGAGGAGGCAGAAATCTTTAATAAATAAATTAAAAAAAGAATTCGAAGCACAGAATTTAAAGAGATAGGAATAATATGACCTCATTGCTAGAATTACTACTTTGAGCAGGAAGTGACACAAAGATTGGAAGACAAAGCTTTAGTACCGATGAAGCCCCTGGCCATTCTGTCTTCATTAGCCACTGGTTTCATTTTGTTAATAGATTCATTTTCTCTTTTTACCATTTTGTTTTAACCACATATGCTATGACCACAAAATTAAACATTCTCATTAAACTCTTTCAGAGATGTCATTGTGTACAATCATCATTGTGGCATGTTGGTTACTGTTTTGCTGTTGTTACTGCGTTTCATTTTTGTTTGTTTTTAGTTTTTTTGAGAAAGGATCTTATATAACCAGGTTGGCTTCAACCTTTCTATGTAATCAAAGCTGGGTTTGAACCTTGAGCTTGTTTCCTCTTCTAAGAGCTAAAATTACAACCAAGTGCCACCACACCTGACTAACTACATTTATTTTAAAAACTACTTTTATTTGCTACTGATTTGATCATTGTGTATTGTATTCACATCAAATAATCAAACTTAAATCATAACATTTTATTATGAGATATTGTTCAGTCCATTGGCCCAATATCATCCCAGTATATTTTTAAAATTTTAAATATAAAAATATGCTATAGAAAATTTCTTTACTGATCCTATCTATTGGTATTCTATAGGCTCTTTGTACCATCATAGGCACCTTTTTCTCTTGGTTGAGGAAAATTTATTCTTTGATTTTACTAAAAATATTTTCTGTGCTTTCATCATAGTTTTTTCTTCTATGCCCATAATTCAGAGGCTATTCCCAAAACTTTCCCATTTTCCAGGCATATTTTTATTTATTTATTAAAGATTTCTGTCTCTTCCCCACCGCCGCCTCCTTTCCCTCCCCCAATTAAGTCCCCCTCCCTCTTCAGCCCAAAGAGCAATCAGGGTTCCCTGCCCTGTGGGAAGTCCAAGGACCACCCACCTCCATCCAGGTCTAGTAAGGTGAGCATCCACGAAACTTCTTATTGATCTTTGCCTGGCAGTCCTGCTCCCCTTCTTTGTCTTTGTCCCCATCACTGAGTCTATTTTTGACATGAGTCATTATGTTGCTGGGGCTTTCTGCTCAGTTTTTTTTTATTGGTTTATTGAATTTTTTAAATATTTTACTTATTTATTATGTGTCCAGTGTTGTGTTTGCACATACACTGCATGCCAGCCAAGAACACCAGATCTCACTACAGATGGTTGTGAGCCACCATGTGGTTGCTGGGAATGGAACTCAGGACCTATGGAAGAACATCCAGTGCTTTTAACCACTGAGCCATCTTTCCAGCCCTAGGTTTTATTGGAATTTTTATCTGTAGCATCATTTCAGATTGCATTTTCATAAAAAAATTCAGCCTGCATCCTCATGACTTGGACTGACTATTCAGCTCATGTATTTCTTTGTCTTTGTCTTCTTTGAATTGTTGACCATAATCACACTAATTTCTTTTTGTTCCTTTTAAGTTCTTACACATCATTTTCACCAGGGGTCACTACCATGGAATGTGTATTTTATTAAAGTGATATGTTGTTTTGGTCTTTTGCATTGTTTTTATTTCTGAGTTGGGATTTGCACATCTGGGATTAGTTTGTTGGTTGAGTTTTTCCTTGTTTCTCATTCAAGTCACCTTTCTCTTTTTAGCAGGGATGTTCTGGATAGAGTTAATTCATAGCAGGGTTGGGATCTTAATTTTCTCTCTTTGTCTGAGATTTGGGAATACAGTCTCTATCCAGATCTTTTGTATGCTCTGGTGCCATCCGCAGTTTAGTCAGGCTTCCACTGACTCTGTCATCTGGACCTGGTCTCAAAGGGAAATAAGACAACTGGAGTGTCCCAGTCTGGCGGTTGTCAGGGATTCTGCAGCATCAGTCCAGAAGCGTCTCCATAATCCTGGACCAAATACCCAATTGCCTTCACATCACAAACTTTAGTTTGAAGCAGCATGGATCATGTCCTATTGGTTCAGTCTTCACCTGTTATTCTATTGCACACGCTAGTTTGACAAATGATATTCTCATCTTCTCAGGTAATCCCATTCAGACATGGGAGTCTTGTACCTAACCGTTCTGTCTCAGTCCGTAACAGGTACTTTTGCATTAACTGTCACCAGAAGTTGTCCGAGGGGACAACTTAAAGGGAGAAGGATTGGGGCTCTGATTTTCACAAGATTCAGAACCTTATCACTTAGCCTGGTGTGCCTGCAAAGAACATAATGGAGGTACAAGCATGTGGACGAGGAAGTCCTGCACCTCAGATGGAGGGGAATAGTGGAAAATGGGAATTATACAAGGTAAGATGCCATTCCAATGCCCTCCTCCCAGTGACCTACTCCTTTCAACCAGGTCACACCTTCAACAGTTTCCTCCAGTGGCCACTGACTAGTCTAGTCAAAAATGGATTCATCAGTGGATGAAATGAATGGTTAGGTCACAGTCTACAGGATCTAATTGTCTCTGTAAAAGCTCGACACACAGGTGAGTTTTACTAACCCCTTTGGTGGCTCTCAATCCATGCGTGCTGGCAATTAAATTTAAGCACAAGACATTCCTCCTCTCATCCACTTTGCTACAGGTTCTTTGGCTTCTCCTAAGGGTCTTTGGAGTCTATCATCAAGTATCATCAACCAACATCAGCTAGTGAACAGAGTGCCCTGACAGCCCTGACTATTCCCACTGCAAACATTTCCAGCTGCCTTCCTCCTCCTTCATTATCTAGATTCACACGAATCTTTTTAAAATGCATAGGTGATCACATTACTTTGTTATAAGTCATTACAGCTACTTCCTGCTGCTCTCAAGGTGAACTTGTGAGTCTCTGGCTTGGTTCCCCAGTCGGTAAACATCTCATCCTTTCGTGTCACTACAACTTTTGCACGGCAGTCTACTTTGCTACCTTTGCTACAACTAAGGGATTCATTCATTTCTTGAACAATAATTCTTGCTTCTGTGTTTTGGCATCTTCTGACTTTTCTTCATATACATTTTCAGTTTTTTACTCGGTTTTATGCACACATGCATGCGTGTGCGCACACACACACGTAGTGAGACTTCAAACATAATTAAAGACTATACCAAAAGAAAAAAGACGTTTTTATTTAGACCTATTTGTCACACAGGCCTGCATTTCCTCAGCTTGCATTTTTCTAAAATATTTTATTTATTTTTTTTAATTAATTTATTTATTAAAGATTTCTGTCTCTTCCCCGCCGCCGCCTCCCCTTTCCCTCCCCCTCCCCCAAGAACCTGGAAACAACCTAGATGTCCTTCAATGGAAGAATGGATGAAGAAAGTGTGGAATTTATACACATTAGAATACTACTCAGCGGTAAAAAACAATGACTTCTCGAATTTTGCATGCAAATGGATGGAAATAGAAAACACTATCCTGAGTGAGGTAACCCAGACCCAAAAAGATGAACATGGGATGTACTCACTCATAATTGGTTTCTAGAGATAAATAAAGGTCAGTGAGTCTATAATTTGATCTCCTAAAGAAGCTAAATAAGAAGGTGATCCCAAAGAAAAACATATAGCTATCCTCCTGATTATGGGAAGTAGACAAGATTGCCGGGCAAAAAATGGGATCTTGGGGGAGGGGGGGAGGGAGGTAAGGGGAGATGGGGAGAGAAAAGTGAGAGGGGGAGGGGGGGGGAACTTGGGAAACGGGATGTTTGGGATAAAGGAAGGTTGGATAGGGGAGCAGGGAAGCACACATCTTAATTAAGGGAGCCATCTTAGGGTTGGCAAGAGATTTGGTGCTCCCAGGTGCCCAGGGCGATGTCCCCAGTTAGTTCCTGGGGCAGCTGAGGACAGAGAACCTGAAATGACCCTATCCTATAGCCATACTGATGAATATCTTGCATATCACCATAGAACCTTCATCTGGAGATGGATGGAGATAGAGACAGAGACCCACACTGGAGCACCGGACTGAGCTCCCAATGTCCCAAGGAGGAGCAGAAGGAGGGATAATATGAGCAAAGAAGTCAGGACCACGAGGGGTGCACCCACCCACGGAGACAGTGGGGCTGATCTATTGTGAGCTCACCAAGGCCAGCTGGACTGCGACTGAAAAAGCATGGGATAAAACCGGACTCTCTGAATATGGCGGACAATGAGGGCTGCTGAGAAGCCAAGGACAATGCCACTGGGTTTTGATCCTACTTCATGTTCTGGCTTTGTGGGAGCCTAGCCAGTTTGGATGTCCACCTTCCTAGACCAGGATGGAGCGGGGAGGACTTTGGACTTTCCACAGGGCAGGGAACCCTGACTGCCCCTCAGACTGGAGAGGGAGGGGGAGAGGAGTGGGGGGACGGAGAGGAGAGGGAGGAGGGGGGAAAAGGGAGACGGGGAGGGAAATGGGAGGCGGGGAGGAGGCGGAAAATTTTTTTTCAATAAAAAATTATATTTAAAAAAATATTTTGAATGTATTATTCTTCATACCTTAATGTCTGTCAGTACAGGAATTATGACCACTTGTCACTGTGTAGTGTATATTAGTTTTTAACATTTGTTGAGTAAGCAGTATAAACAATTATATAAATTTTCCAAGATTGCTAATAGCTAACAATTTGTGTTCATTAGATATACACATTAGAGTGCCTATGCACTTACAGACACAACTATCCATGTATACCTTGAGAATGGTGGGAGGGCCTGGGGCTTGCAGATTCTTATTATATGCCATTGCTTTCCCTTTTATTTCTGTGGAAACTGAACATATACAATGAAGAGACCTGCCCAGTCTCCTAGCTAGAAAACAATGGCTGATAAATAGTGCAAAGAAAACTACCCCAGGACCAAAATTTGTATTCATCCTGCAAGACTTCTTTGGTTCCTGATTTGTGATTCCTTTTAAATTTTATTTTAGCCCAGAGTTACTGTCTTAATTAAGTTTCTCTTGTGTGAAGAGACACCATGACCGTAATAATTCATAAAAAAATTAATTGGGCTAGCTTATGGTTCAGAGGTTTAGTCCATTATCATTATGGTGGGCAACATGGCATCATGCAGGCAGATGTGGTACTGAAGAGGTAGCTAAGAGTTCTCCATCTGGGTTGGCAGGGAGCAAGAAAAGATACTAGGCCAGGTTTGAGTTCTGAAATCTCAAAGCCTAATCCCAGTGATGCACTTCCTCCAACAAGCCCACACTTACTCCAATAAGGCCCCACTTCTAGTAGTGCCACTCCCTATGGACCTATGAAGGCCATTTTTATTTAAATGACCACAGCTACCAAATAAATTAATGCTATTAATGTTGTTATTAGTGTATTCATATACTGTCACTTCTATAGCTACTAAAATGTGTGATATAGGAACTACAAAGTTCCTAAACCTTAAAATAATCATGGCAAAATTTAGACATTTTGCTGCATTAATTATTTCAAACAACTCCTAACTCATTAGCTAATAATAGAGTCTGTGAGTCCCAACAGAGTTAATGTTCTGCCAAACCATACTACTTGCAATCATCCTACAACAACAATGAGAGAATTGATACTAATGACTCTCCGTTTTATTTCCTTATTAGTTTTTTTGTTGTATTTTTATTTTGTCAAACATTTGGAACTAATTTATCTCCCCTAGAACTCTTGCTTGATGTGAATTGGTAGCACTTTATGTTGCTGCCTCCTAGCCAGTTCTTGTTTCCTGTACACTCCACCACTCCTTTATAGTGTCAGTTTTACCAAGCTAAAGAATGTCCTATATCCTTGGCTTTAATAATGCCTTTATCTTCTAATTTTCATGTCTTGATGTTTAATCTTTAACCCAAACACGCTATATGAGAGAAAGAAAGAACCTGACTGTCGGAAGGAAGAAGGGAGAACAGAACTTACTGTAATCATCTTGAACTTGATTATATTTCTCACTTTACCTTCAATGTGCAGACAGATTTCTCTTGCCAAAAAAATATCATTAACCTTTTGTGTGTCTTACATCTTTGCTGTGGAGGAAAAGATTTAAGTCCTAGTCACCTTCAAAGCTGAATTCATTCTCTAATTCTGACAAGGTGTTGTTTTTCCAAGATTATTGTGTAGGGTACTTGATTTACACAACTATTAATAGTAATTTTTTGTCCTTTCTTTTCTTCCTTCATTCTTTCTCCCTTTCTTCTTTCTTTCTTTCTTTCTTTCTTTCTTTCTTTCTTTCTTCCTCTTTCTCTCCCCCTCTCTCTCTTTCTTTCTTTTTCTTAGGCAAAGTCTCACTAATTCAAACTGTCCTCAAATTCACCCTGTGGATGAATGTGGTTTTATCCACATTTATGTTTTCATGTAATACTAACAATCACACGTAGAGGTCCTATCTGTGTACCAGGCAAGCACTCTGGAAACTTAGCTATATCCCCAGTCTACTTTGGTGACTTCTAATGGGGAAAATGCTGATGCATGATGTCTATTCAGTGAACACAAAACTTTCCTGGTTTGGAGAAAATATGTTTCCCTTGCTTAAAATAAACAAAAGGTATATAAATAAATGTTGGCGTTTTTATCTCCTTCTACTAGCACTACCACATACCCAAGTATATTTTTATAGTAGATTATTCTTTTTGGTTGTCTCTGATAACCAGTAACCATGCGCTTTGCTATATTTTTTCTGGATTAACTTTCCCTTAGAAGACATTGTCATCTCCTAGGTAGTCACTCCAGTTGACACTGACTTCCACCTTCATAACTTGAACCGTTTCCCCCCATGAGCCATTGTCAACACAGGTTGACAGGTTGTCTTGCACACACACCAAGTCCTCTCATCATCAGTTCACTAATTTTCCACGTCAGTCACCAGAAGAGTTAAAGCCATTACGATGCCTTGTAATCCCACCCACCAGCTGACACCCGAAATCCCCAGCCTTTGATGGTCATCCCGCATCATCACTTTCTCTAGACACACGGATTGACCAGTAGTCCCTCAGCCCCACATTCCCATCTTAGGAACTTTTCTACTGGTTGTTTCTCGTTCCTGGTTAGTCTTCTCCTACATAAACATCATCCGCCTGTTTGATCAGTGCTGCCTACTAAGAGAAGTCTTTCACCAGCCCTTGTTTTACAATGTGCCCTTACCCTACTATTCCTATTTTCCCATTTAGTGTTTCCTCTTTTTCTATGGAAAACTGATGCATTTATATGAAAATAAGCAAGGGGAGAATGGTGTTAGGTGGACAGCAAATACACCTTCAGAAAACTTCATTGTGGTTAATTAGTCTAAATTTGGGAGATATTCAAGTAATCAATGATGCAGACAGCTTGATGAAGTAGTGAGTGTTTCTTGGTGCCTATGAGGGATATAACAAATTTGGGACATCGCAAAGAGAAACAAATAAGACACAATAAAGAAGGACATCCAATTTTGTCTCTGATCACAGATAATAAAATAACTTTCTCCACTTCCTGACATAGACATATTTGCAGTCTCTTCCCTAACACTGAACCACAGACTTGCATTTAATTAGATAATAGATTCTGTACATTTGCACTTCCTGTAAAATAAAAGACCATCATTTTGACCTTTTTAATTGACTTAATCTGCCAAGATTCTGACCAAAGACTGTAACATTTTGACACTACATTTTGCAAAAAGCTTTTATATATTGAAGCTTGATCAAATTGAATAATATATGTGCAGGGACTGGAAATATGTACTTTGCTTAATATACTCAAATTAGCATAATTGGCCTAGAACCAAAAAGTGACTAGATGAGTTACATCTTTTGAAAAATATAGATATTAAACAGACCACTCTTTCATGTAAGATATAAACAATATGTGTGTGTGTTTATAATTCATCTGGAATTTATATGAATGGAGTCAAGTGGTAAGAAGAATTGTTAGAACCCAAAATATGAATCATAAAAAATGACTAATAATAGCATTGTCATTAGTATAAAAAAACAAGCAAATAATGTACATCACGAGATAGAAAGACAGTTAATTAAGAAGCCCTACAACAGTAGATGCATCTTAGTATATATACATAAATGAAAGAAGTCAAAATGGAATCAACAAATAATAGGGAGAAGACCCCATCCCCAGCAAGACATTTCTCACCACCAAATGAAACCTCCAGTACAAGGAACGGGTTACATCTAGTTGAATTTTTGACCAAAAGGATTACAAATAAATCTCTAAGCAAACCAGGCTATTGCCGGTGTTATTGGTTGCTCTACACAAAATAATGATAAAGCCCTTTTGCTGAAGACATTATTTACATAACTGATTAAATGTGGAAGACATGCTGCCTACCAAGAACTTTTACCCCTAGTGACTAGTGTTGATGGTACTGGAAAGCATGCTGGACACCAGCGGGAAAGGCAACACCAGCAAAGCCATAAACCCTTCAATGTACAACGGTGACCTGCCTACATGATACACTGAAGCGATAGTGGCACAAAAGTTGGGAGAGTAATCAACCATTATCTTACTGAATTTAACACCTCTTTCCATGACCTGGAATTTATGCTTGGCACTGTTCTGGTGTCCAGTAACTAGGACTAGGTAGGTCATGGACCTAGGGAAAAACAAAACACTGTTGTTCTGATGAAGAAATATATCATGACTCATGGTGTCATTCTGCTATACCCATAAGACAGAAACTTCCTCCTGCAAGAGAAGTAAACGAACACAGGGATTCACAACTGAATGATGTTCAGAGAGTGAGAGACCTTGGCACACTCAGTCCTAAATGGGAGACTTCCATCAAACCTCTCCCCTGAGGCATCATAGAACTTTGCAGAAGAGGAAGCAAAACGATTGTAAGAGTCAGTGGGGATGGAGATCACAAAGTAAACAATGCCTTCCAGACACAATAGGACTAATGCACAGAAAAACTCACAGAGACAGTGGTAGCATGTACAGGGCCTGTGCAGGTCAAAGCCAGATGTGGTCATAGAGGGAAAGTGGACATGAACTCCCATTACTAACCAAAAGGCTACCCCCAATTGAAACTACTCATGAAGAAGTAATAAGCTTTCTCTAATAGAGACTCACTAGGTATATAAACCATGCCTAGGGGCAGCTGTCCAGGAATATACAGTCAACTCAAATAAACTCAGATATTTTTGTGCCATAATGCTTTGTCATGATAATTTTTTAACCATACCAGTCCTTTGCTTATATATTATGGTTTCTGATTTTCTGTTTTTATGAGTTTTCGCTCTGTGTGAGCGTGTGTGTGTGTTTCTCTGAATGTATATATGGTTTGTTTTGTTTTTGTTGTCCTCTCTGTGTGGTTTCTTTGTTTGCTTTGGTCTATTATGGTTTCTTTGGGGCTTTTTATTTGTCTGTTTTCTAAAGAAAAAGAAAGAAGATGTAGAGTAGCATGGGTGAGGAGGTGGGATCTGGGAGGAGATGAGGGAAGTGAAACCATGATCAGAATATATTTTATGAAAAGTAAAACATATTTCCAATCTCAAAAACAGATTTGAAAGAAGAAAAAGCCAAACTTGGGCTTCACGTTGAATTCTAGTTACTGTCTAGGCGCTAGCCCAATGCAATGTACTAAGAGCAGAGAGGAAAAAAGGGAGGGAGGGAGGGAGGGAGATATGGGAGGCAGAGAAGCAGGAAAGTTTGTAGAACATTTAAAATACAATTACAGTATTTATAAATTATCTCATGGAAGACTCAAGTAAAAAAATGGAAGGCAAATAAAGTTCAGATACCAGTACCCCAGTATAGGGTACTATACTACATATAAGATAATGCCCATATGAAACTCGAGTATACTTCCTCAAAACTTTGATTTTAAAACAGGACAGTTTTCACCATTGCAAACATTGCTCAGGAATGTACTAGATTCTTTCTCCTTTTTTGGTCACAACTATAGAGGAACAAAAGTGAAAAGGGGGGAAAGTAGGAATATAAGCTCAATGTTCCAAAAACTATTGATACATGTTCTGACTCCAGATTATAGCAACAGATTGAACTGGAAAAGTGTGCACAGCATTTGAGAATGCTTTGCCTAAGTTACTTAGCCTAGAACATAGACCTTTATTTCAACTCTGATAAGTACATGGTTGTTTCTACATCTCTGGGTTCTTTTTTTCATCAAGCCAAAGCTCTACCTTTTATATTTTGTTGCACTCAGCACTTTGATTCTATGCACTCATGTTAATGACTGCATATATTCTAAATGGTGCCATCTTCTATTCGTGTCGAATCAGAAAGCAGATTTTAGATGTCTCTGCTTCAGAAAAATAAAGCCAACAACAACCAGGTAAAAATCTAAAGAAACCTGTAGGAGTTCCATTTTTATGTCCAACAGGACCTGTAAAGATAGAGGAGGATAGAAAAAGAGAAGGGGGAGAGATCTAATATGGAGTGTGAACCTGAAGGTAAGCTATCACAGTAAGCCAAGCAAGGGAGGTCCAGTAGTAGGAAATGAGACTCAAAAATCGAGTACTTACATTCACACAGATCACTCTAACATAAGTGAAAGGCACATAGCTAAGTAATAATGCACAAACAGAAGGGTTTATATATTACAGCAAATCAATCAGATCAGCAATGAAATCTATTGGTTAAAAAAATAAGATTGAATATCCCTCTCAAAGTCCAGAGTAACATCAATCACAGTGCAAGTTACTCAGAATATGAATGAGGACAAAAACTAATGACTTCTATTTTGTCTATCTTCAGATCTTTATAATGTAGCCTAGGATCCCGCTCCCAACCACATACAGATTCTAAATTGGTGAACACATTTTGTCAATGAACAATTTAAAAATATATATTTTTAAAAGAAAGTTAACCAAAATATTTTCAAGAAAAAAATACCAAAGGGAAATTGGAACTATTTGTGTATGTGTGTGTTGTAACACTATATATAAAGAGAATATTTATATATCACACACGCATGCACACACACACACATTCTTATTCTCAAGACTTCTAGAAGACGTTGACTGCTTTTGCATAGTCATCTCCAAACTGACATCCCTGTAGCAATATCACACTTCTGAATCTATCACCTATATCCTGGCCCTAAAGGCAGTCTCTTTCCACTCAATACTGATTTGCTGACTTTAGAGAGTCACACCAACTCCTACCTCATTGCCAATCCTCAAAGTAGTCAGTCTTCATATACAATGATAATCCTGGAATGCGTTTGTCCAAGGACCACATCCAACAGAAATGCTGATCCTGAAAACTGACTTACTCAACAAATGATATCCACACTACCAAGGTGTCTGAACAAGGGGAATGCTTAGCTATTTATTCCACAGTTAGCTAGTGTGCAGTTAGCAGGTGCTAAGAGAAAGCAGTTAACCAAAGGAACTTGTCCGCAACATGGTTCTCAGAAAAGGTAAAGCAGACAGTCTTAGGTGCTTTTTCTGTGGTCATACAGAATTTCTTTTTTGTTGTTGTTGAAAAAAAATTCTGCCTCCTCCCCACCTCCCATTTCCCTCCCCCTCCCCCTCCTTCTGGAGTCTGAGTAGTCCGGATTCCCTGCCCTGTGGGAAGTCCAAGGTTCTCCTTCCTCCATCCAGGTCCAGGAAGATGAGCGTCCAAACAGGCTAGGCTCCCACAAAGCCAGTTCATGCAGTAGGATCAAAACCTAGTGCCATTGTCCTTGGCTTCTCATCAGCCTTCATTGTCCACCATGTTCAGAGAGTCCGGTTTCATCCCATGCTTATTCAGTCCCAGTCCAGCTGGCCTTGGTGAGCTCTCAATAGATAAGCCCCAAAAAGATGAACATGGGATATACTCACTCATAATTGGTTTCTAGCCATAAATAAAGGACATTGAGCCTATAATTTGTGATCCTAGAGAAGCTAAATAAGAAGGTGAACCCAAAGAAAAACATAGAGTCAACCGCCTGGATATGGAAAGTAGGCAAGATTGCCGGGCAAAAACTAGGAACTTGGGGGTGAGGTAGGATGGGGGTAAGGGGAAATGGTGTGGGAAAAGTGAGAAGGGGAGGATGGGGGGGGAGTTTGGGGGAATGGGACGGTTGGGATAAAGGAAGGGTGGATATGGGAGCAGGGAAGCATATATCCTAATTAAGGGAGCTATCTTAGGGTTGGCAAGAGACTGGACTCTAGAGGGGCTTGCAGGTGTCCAGGGAGATGTCTCCAGCTAGTACCTTGGGCAACTGAGGAGAGGGAACCTGAAATGACCCTATCCTATAGCCATACTGATGAATATCTTACATATCACCATCACCTTAGAACCTTCATCTGGTGATGGATGGAGGTAGAGACAGAGACCCATATTGGAGCACCAGACTGAGCTCCCAAGGTACAAATGAGGAGCAGAATTTCTTTATAGTTTACTTGTTTGAAGATTTATTGAGTCATGATTAACATATAAAAACTGTAAATAGTTCTTATATACGACTTGATTGCATTTGATGTAAGTATAAGCCTATGAAACCATCACCATAATCAATGAGATAAACTAACCCAATTCCTCTTCCTATGCTCTTCTGAAATCAAGCTTATAATCAATCCTTTTATACTGTCAGTGACTCTCACTGTTAGAATTATGATGCTATGGACATCACCTTGCACCATCTTATAGTTCTTCATACATCTATTATGTTGGAAGCCTGATGGTGAACGTATGTTAGAAAACAACCCCGTATCCCAGCAACTTGTTTCCATGTTGATGCTAAAACCAGATCAGGGCTATGCTGCCTTGCTTCCATGCTCTATACTAACCAGCAAGACCCCATGGACCAGCAACAAGGACAGTGATGATTACGCTTTCAGATACCTAATTAATTAGTCCATAGATTCATTTGTAAAGTAAATATTTATTAATTCTTTGAGAATTGCATACAAGATATTTTGATCATTTCAGCCTCCCTCTTTCAGTTCCTCCCGGATCCATGTGCTATTCTTTCTTTTTTAAACAGTTGAATCCGACCTGTGCTGTTTGTATATTCTTAGATGTGGTGCCATCCACTAAACATGGTCAACCTCCCATAGATCGCTTCCTTTAGAGAAAAGACCCTCTCTACAAGTAACTATAAATTGCCAGTAGTTCCTCAGCAAAACTGAAGAAGATAACAGAAGATGGAAAGTCCTTTCATGTTTCTGTGTTGATAGAAGTGATGTTATAAAAATGCCCATTCTAACCGAAGCAATGAGCAGATTCAATGCCATTCCCATCAAAATTCCAACATAGTTCTTCGCAGAAATTGAAAAATAAGCTTAAATTTCTTTTTTTTAATTTATTTATTTATTTATTAAAGATTTCTGTCTCTTCCCCACCGCTGCCTCCCGTTTCCCTCCCCCTCCCCCAATCAAGTCCCCCTCCCTCGTCAGCCCAAAGAGCAATCAGGGTTCCCTGCCCTGTGGGAAGTCCAAGGACCACCCACCTCCATCCAGGTCTAGTAAGGTGAGCATCCACGAAACTGCCTAGGCTCCCACGAAACCAATAGGTACAAGGAGACAGAGACAGAGACCCACAATGGAGCACCGGACTGAAATCTCAAGGTCCAAATCAGGAGCAGAAGGAGAGAGAGCACAAGCAAGGAACTCAGGACCGCGAGGGGTGCACCCACACACTGAGACAATGGGGATGTTCTATCGGGAACTCACCAAGGCCAGCTGGCCTGGGTCTGAGTAAGCTTAAATTTCATCTGGAAGCATGGACTCCTTTTCTATATTATTTCAGGATATCCTAGCCCCACTCTGCCACTAAATATGACCAAGGCCATTTAGTAATTCAGCTCAGATTTTTGTACCTAAACTTCAAGGAGGAATATTGAAAATACTGACTTTTTCCATCCTTGAGGCCTCAGGTCTTCCTTTACAAGCAGAGTAGTCTTTCTCCTGGGAACATAGCTTGTGGTTGGAGACCCATGACAGTGGAAACTTTGACTAATACTTTTTAATGCAGGATGGTGACCTGATCATATCCCTAACCTGGCATAAATTCAGGGCAATCTGAGGCATCATTTCCTTACTTCAGGGTCTTTAACTCTCCATGTGAGATAAATAAAAAGAGGACATTTTAAGCAACTTCTTCCAGAGGGAGCATATTTAAGCTTTAATTTGACTGATATCTTGCTTACGCATCTGTCAAAGATATACTTAAATTTCAAATGATTATGACATCTAAGCTTCTTGGAAGAAACAAACACTAGCAGAAATGTACTGATTTTTAAAAAATTTATTCATGTTATTTTATGTAGATGAGTGTTTTGCTTGTATGCCTATGTGCTCCAGTTGTGGGCCTGGTACCTAGAGGTGTTAAAAGAGAGTGTTGGATCTAGAAACAAAGTTACTGGGAATTGAACCCAGGTCCTCTGCAAGAGCAACAAGTGGTCTTAACCTCTGAGCCATCTCTCCAGCCCCCAAAATACTGATTCTTAACAGTTTAATACATGAAAGGAATAGAAACAAGACTGAAGTATAGCTGGGCCCTAATGTCTTCCTCAGGGGAGGAGGTGGAAAAACATGAAATCAATGACTCAGACACCAGAAGTCAGATAGAAGGCATACAGCAGACTTGTTTATTTAAAAATGGGAAAGAAACATATATCCTCCCAGAACCCAGGCATTCTGATCCATTGACTTCTGTGGTTGCCCCTCATTGGCTAGGCATGATCAGTACCTCTGACAGCACCTGTTACTAGGCCCTCAGAGAGCATTGTGTGGTCACCTCTCATTGGCTAGGCATAATCAGGACCCTGACAATGCCATGCAGACTCCAGATTGGCTCCTCTGAGTCTAGTAGGCCTTAACTTCCACAGGATGTTGCCAGTGGTCACCCACAGCCTTGTTGAGCCCTGCAGACCACTTGACGGGCCCAGGTCCTACTGAGCTTCTACCTGGCATGCCAGTGGCACAAAATGGAAGAACAGTGATTATTGAATAAATTGAGGAAGTCCCAAAGTAACAAAAGATTGGGTTACTTCTGCAAAGTCAGCTGATTTAGAAGATAAATACATATATATCAGTGCTAAATTTGCCAATAACACAAATGAAGAGGCTGGGGATGGCTCTACTACTGCTATTGTACTGGTGCATTCTGTTTCCAGGAATAGTTTTGAGAAAATCAGTACAGGGGCTAATTTCAGTAGAAATTCAGAGAGGTGTTATGTTGCTATTGATGTTGTAATTGCTGGAAGGGCCATTGGCCAGCGCCTCTTCAGACTCCAAACCTACTGCTGCCTTCGTGGGCCTGATTACTGCTTTGTTTGCAATGTCACTCACTGGCACCAAATCTCCTAAACCCCTTCAAGCTGAGCACCTCAGTCTGTCAGCACCTCAGCCTCCATGCTTCCCCCACCCCAAAGTGTAGCATGCTGTTCAGGATGCTGAGCTCAGCTACCAACTTTTCCTCCCTTGCCACTCTTAGACAAGCTTGTGCTTCCCCCATGTTGAAGTTCATTTTTATGGCCACACCTAAAAATGAGAATAACAATCCCCTGTCATCTAGCTCTTCAGCCACCACTACAACTTCATATTCTTTCTTCTCTTCATATGTCCTCTGCAGCATATCCAACAGCAGTGGACAGCAACTAAGGCGATTCTTCCGGTGCTAATGGATCTTAAGCATCCTTCTCACAGTCCTCTACAGGAGGTTATGCCTGCCTAGTTATCTCTAATTCAAAAGCCAATTCCCAACCCCACCCCCCAACCCTGGCAAATTGATTTCTCTTTGAGAACTAGCAGTCAATGACGGGTAAGAACCATTTGGCAACCTAACCTAAAATAGGCACAGTCCAGTTGCTGAGCCTTCCTGAAGTGGAGTCAACAGGACCTGAGCAAAGAACTCTGGCTCCCACTGAGCACCTATATAATAAATAAAACATATGTAGAAAGTTAAGGCCTGCCAGGCCAAGAGGAGCCACTGGAGTCTGCCTGGCACTGTCAGAGGTTATGTTGGTGCCTAGTCAATGAAGAGTGACCACACAATGCTGCCTGAAGGCCTAGCAACAGGTCATGTCAGAGGTCCTGATCATGCCTAGCCAATGAGGCAAAACCATGTGATGTTAAGGAATTGGAATGCCTGGGTGCTGGGAAGGTATACAAGTTTTCCCCATTGTTAAATGAATCTGGTGTATCCCTGTCACTGGACTCCCAGCATCTGTGTTATTGATGTCATACCTTCTCATCTCATCCCTCAAGGATGACTTTAGGACCCAGCTATACTGAGGTTCTTTCTCCTAAAAACATTACTGTTAGACACATTGGTTCTATATTGATGGAGGTGGGTCTTGTATCTTATCTGTTGATTTCATTGGTTAATAATAAAGAAACTGCCTCGGCCCTCATAGGACAGAAAATTAGGTAGGCGGAGTAGACAGAGGAGAATGCTGGGAAAAAGAAGCTGAGTGAGTCGCCATGATGCTCCCACTCCAGACAGACGCAGGTTAAGATCCTCTCTGGTAAGCCAACTCATGGGCTACACAGAATATTAGAAATGGGTTAGAACAATATGTAAGAGCCAATAAGAAACTGGACCTAGCCGGGCCAGGCAGTGTTTGAAAGAATACAGTTTCCGTGTAATTATTTCGGGCATAAGCTAGCCATGCGGGCGGCCGGGTGCCGGGGATGCAGCCCCGCCGCTCTTATTTCAACACTATATTCTTTTCCTTTTCCTACTACAATTTCTCCAGTTACTAGTTTTCTCCTCCTTATACAATATAGTGTTTCCTTCTTGTGAATATTACTTTAGATGAACTAAATAATAATATTAAAATATTGCTTTCCCCATGAAAAATCAATAGTATATAAATAAAGAATCAAAAAGGACACTTAATGATATCAGCAAATTACTTTAAAAGTCAACTGTAGGCCAAGCAGTGGTGGTATATGCCTTTAATCCCAGGCTTGGCAGGCAGAGGCAGACATATCTCTATGAGCTTGAAGCAAGCCTGGTCTACAGAGTGAGTCCAGGACAACCAAGACTGTTTTACAGAGAAACCCTGTCTCAGAAAAAAAAAAAAAAAGTCAGCTGTAATTTTTAAGAACTTGTTAGGATATAGTTTGGGTTCCTCTAACAAAAATCTTTTTTTTTTTATTTTTATTGAACTCTACATTTTTCTCTGCTCCCCTACCTGCCTCTCCCTCCCCACTTCAATCCTCTCCCCAAGATCCCTATGCTCCCAATTTACTCAGGAGATCTTGTCTCTTTCTACTTCCCATATACATTAGATCTATGTAAGTCTCTCTCAGTGTCCTTATTGTTGTCTAAGTTCTCTGGGATTGTGGTTTGTAGACTGGTTTTCTTTGCTTTATGCCCCTCAATCAAGGAATGGAAAATGTGGTATATTTACACAATGGAATACTACACAGCAGAAAAAAATAACAACATCTTGAATTTTGCAGGCAAATGGATGGAGCCAGAAAACATCATTTTGAGTGAGGTAACCCAGACACAGAAAGACAATTATCATATATCTCATAATTGGTTTTTTAAACAAAATCTTTTTATGTACCTCTAGTATTCATTGGTAAAATCTACATGTTGTTGTTGTTAGACAGGGTTTCTTTTGTGTAGCCTTGGGTGACCTAGAACTAGCTCTGTATACCAGGCTGGCTTCAGACCCACAGAGATCCAACTGACTCTGCCTTGCAAGTACTGGGATTAAAGACCTGTGCCATCACCACTAGGTTTATAATCTGGCTCTCCTGACTCTTAAATTAGAAACATTTGTCTGTGCAATACATAGTAAGCAGGACATTGTACTATGCTAAAAATACAAAATATTTCCCCCTAATTTTTTTAAGCAATGATAGTCAATTGCTAAAGAGGAGACTGAAATAACCCAAAAGTCCAAGGATGGAGAAAGGGGCTGTGAAAATGCTGTCTTCTAGACATGGCAAGGCTATACACTCATGAATTCATGGCACCTCAGACTTTTCCTGAACAAGACCTACATAAGATCAATTAAGCTAAAATTCCAGCACAGGGGAAGGGAGGGGCTCCAACAACCCCAATCCTTACTGAGTTACTATTAGCCTGTGAAAGCTGTTGGGAGAGATGGAGCCATTCTTCTCTGATGATATGGATGCTACAAAGTTTATCAAGCACCGATTGATATCCCCACAACCGTGTACATACATACATGAGCAGTCCTAGTTGAATTTACTGAGCTTCAACAGAGGAGGAGGAGTGAGAAGGAGAGAGGAGGAAAAGAGGAGGGAGGAACAAGGAATGAAATTTGGAGGGGATTATAGAGGGACTACATAGAAAGTGTGGAAAACAGAGAGTGTATGTATGAGTATATCTTATTCTATTTCATGTATGGAACTCTTAAAGAACAAAATTATTTAAAAAAATTACACATACATATATGTAAATGTAGTGTCCATATTCCAAATACCCAAGAGCAAACACCAATAATTTTCAAAGAACTTGAAATACACACATACACACACAAATCTAAGTGCCATGATTGTCATCCTAATAATGTCAGAAAACACTGTCACAGATCGGACAATAATTAAGACAATCACAAATGTGACCCTTTCACCTATTTTCTTTGAATAAGGTGTACTTTCATGGAGGTCTTTTGTATGTTCAAATCACTGTTAACTTTCAGGACTGAAGGGGAAGACCTAGAAGGTGGGCTTAAAGAAGATTCAAACAATACAAACTGTCAAAAAGAAAAAGTTTATCTGTCAGTTTGAAAGAACTTAAAAGCCGTTGTGATGCGAAGCAAAATTATCACTACTATTAATTGCATAGGCATATTAAAAAGACCCCAGGATGTGACCTCCTCTAAAACAGAGAATGCATGAAGAAAATGTGTCTTAATCTCTTATTCTGCACTTAAAAAAATGTCAAGTGTATCTATCACCTCAATTAACCATAGGAAAAAGCTGTCAAAATCTAATTCTTTCCTGACAAGGCATTTATTCTGAAACCAGCAGAGGGAGAAATAGGCAGTTGCATTAGAAAGAGACAAGTGTCACAGGGGTCTCAGCCTCATGGGGAGTCTTCCATGTGCATGGTACTGATTAGAACCCTGTTGAGTCTACACACTTCCATGCTCAGGGTTTCTTGACTCAGCCTGAATAAAACTAAGACTTTGTGGCCAGGTTAACTTTTGAGTTGAAACTATTATAAAAGGTGTTTTAGAAGCATTTTTCTTTAAGGAATTGCTAGAGCAATTGCAAAGATGAATGCCAATGGTATGTTATAAGCATTTTGTTTGTCTTTATTTTTGTGAAAAATGAATGAAGAGGAAGCTTTTTATAAGACAAATGCTACCATAATTAAAGTTAACAAGGGGTTATCCAGGCACTCTGATACATAGCAAATATTTATTGTGTACTTCTAGTCAAACAAAAATGGTGTTTATCCCAAAGACTGAAGACATGAGTTTAATCCTATGAGGTGGAAGGAGAAACTGACCACTGCAGATTGTCCTCTGACCACAGCATATGCTCAGTGCCATGAATGTAAATGCACACACACACACACACACCTACACAAACTACATAAATAAGATATAATTTTTATTTAGAATAGATTATTTCCCCCTCCTTGCACAATTTATTCTGATTAGTTTCTTTTCCCCCAACTTCTCCCAGATCTTCCCTACTTTTCAACCCTTTCTCTCTCTCTCATTAGAATACAAATAGGCATCAAAAAGAATGATAATAAATACAAATAAAAATAAATATAACTATGATTTTTTTAATAATAAAAATGTACGGACTGAGGAGTTTGATCAGCACTGAAAGTGATGGCCAGTCAACCATAAGGACATGAATACAGATGTTGTGAGAGCTGCGGGCCTGCTTTTCATCCCACCCAGCTCCCGCACGGCTAGCTTTACACCAGAAATAACAACACACAAACTGTATTCTTTTAAACACTGCCTGGACCACTAGCTCTAGCCTCTTATGGGCTAATTCTTGTATTTTGCCTAACCCATTTTTAGTAATCTGTGTAGCACCAGTCTTACCGGGAAAGATTCAGCATGTCTGACCTGGCAGCTTGCTTCATTGCATCTGCCCGAGAGAGGGGAGCATGGCCTCTGAGCTCACTTCCTCTTCCTCCCAGCATTCTGTTCTGTTTACTCCACCCACCTTTGTTTTAACCTATCAGGGCCAAGCAGATTCTTTATTACTTAACCAATGAAATCAACCGATTGATATATGACACTCCCACATCATTCCCCTTTTTTTGTTTAAACAACCAAAATGTATGGTGGGCATAGTAACCCATCTGTAATTCCTGTCCTAGATGGTAAAGCAAAAGGTTCCCTAGAGTTACCTGGCTAGCAAGACAGCCCACAGCAGTGATCACTGTGTTTGAGAGACCCTGTCTCAAAGAATATTGTGGAAAAGTGGTGGTGAATGATTCCTGGATAATGGTTTCAGATCTCCACATGCAGACAACTTCATTAAGTAATCAACACACACACACACACACACACACACGTACCCACAAACCTGCAAAAACATGCACACATGCACTTATATGCATACCACCCACACATACACACCCACACATACCAGAAAACCTGGAAAAGTCAAAGAAGCAAAAACTAAAATGCAAATAGATCCTTCCTTCCAGGTAGCTATAAGCAGTAAAAATAACAAGACAGTTATATACTGCAGTAATATAATCTTTAAGCCAACTAGTCATTCAAAACTATCAATGTATTGTATTCAGTTGGTATAATAGTGCTTAGTATCCAATATAGAAACCATTTCTTATCTTCAGGTATTTAAAGTGAAATTAACTAAAATTACACTAAAAATTGACTTTCTCAGTTTTAGTAGTTATATTTCCAGAATTCTGTCACCGTATATGGCTAACAGTTACTGAGTTGGACGTTTCTATTTCTTCATTGAGAAATCTCACTGGAAAGAACTGAGTTGAACACAGAAATATGTTCAATCTCTAGGGATGTAGTTAAACAACTAAACTGAATCATTATGTGTAGACCAAGTAAATAGAAATTTGACATATTCTTAAGTTCAGATAGTAGGATAACAAAGACAGGGAAATAGAATGACTTGAGTCTATAAGCCAACGAAATGGAATAAATAGAAAGAGGCAAGTTTAGGTTTATTCATTTATAATTTACTCCTTTGCTTTTTAAAGAAACTCTATTTTTATTTTTAATTTGTTTAGATTTATGTGCATGAATGTTTTTCAGGTATGTTTTTACCTGTGCCACATGCAGGCTTGGTGCCCACAGAGGTCAAAAATGGACATCAGATCCCCTGGAACGGGAGTTATGAATGCTAACAAACCACCATGTGAGTGATGAGAGACTAACCCAGGTCTTCTGAATGAATAGCAAGTGCTCTTGACCACTGAGCCATCTATCCAGCCCTAACAATTTACTTTCAAACATAAGACAACATGCAATAAAAAGAGAAGCTACATATTTTACTAGTAAATCTCCATGATTGGGAATGTGCATAACAGCATACTAATTTTCAGTTTGTCATGCTGAAAAGCATGTCCTAAAAAAAATTCTATGTCATATGATTATAAGCGATACACTGATGACATTTTTTGTTGGAGTAGCTATGTGTATTTTACAGACATGTAAAAAAAATTAAAAAATGAGACACTGACACATAAATTTGTTAAAAGACTGTGATCTTGTTTAGGAAGGTAAATGTTTTTTTTTTTTTTTGTCCACATGGTATGTGCGGGAAGGGAACATGAGAGGTCATGCACATGCACACATGTACATGGATGGCATTTTCTTCAGTCACTCTCTGCTTTTTTTTTTTTTTTTTTTTTTTTTTTTACTGAGCCAGGGCCTCTAACTTCCACTTGTCTTCCAACTGCTTTGCTCAGGGGATATCCTGTCTCTGCCTCCTGGGATTGTATGTGCTCCCAAAGCTTACTGATTTTTCTTGAAGGTCCTAGGGCTCCAAATTCTGGTCTTCAGACTTGGATGGGAGCTTCTTGCTGAATTACCCCCTGAAGAATGGGTTCACAGCACCTGAGGCTGAATTCTTTACCATTGATGAACTATGCAGTGAATCAAGTTTACAGATAAATACTGTGTTGGAAGTGAGGGTTTTTTTCCCCATGTTTTATGTTCATGTCAGTCATAAGCTGTAGGAAAGTCATCAAACACATCTTTAAATCCTTATCCATGCCTTCAACTCAATTTCTACAAGTTGACATAGATTAGCTATTGGACTAGGGAAAAGGCTCATAGGGTGCAGTATTTGTTATGTAAGCATGACAACCTGACTTTGGTCCCCAGCACCAACTTAAAATCCTGGTGCTGATGCAAGCATCTCTAACTCTGGTGCTGGATTGAGGGGAGAGAGGAAGATTCTGGAAGCTGATCTAGCCTAGGATCCTGGAGTCAAGTGGAAACAGCAACCCCAATATGAGTGAGTGACCCTGTCTCTAAAATCATAAGGTGGAGAAGAGTTATGAAAAATGCCTGATATTGATCTCTGGTCTCCATATGCACACACACACACACACACACAAATACACACACACACACACACACACACACACACACACCTATATACACAAGTGTAAACATAAAATTAAAAATGTATCTATGGTATAAGAAATTTAGGAAGGGCAATTGTAAGGGACCAAGGAAGAATACATAGCATGTCAAAATCACTTATATTTTTTCAATCATTACTATTACTAGTGACTTCTGCAACCTTAATAGAACTTAAGTGTTCTAGGTAGGTGCTACCCAGTCCTGTTCAGTGGAGATTTCTGCCCCATCTCTGTGATAGCTTACACTGACCTTTAATAATTGCTTGAGTTTATTTCAATATTTATAATTTTAACAAGTTGTTTACCCCAATTTTTTATTGAGAACAGATTCTTTTCTCATATTGTACATTCTGATCACAGTTTCTCCTCCAAGCTCTCCCCATCTCTTATCACCCTTCTCCCCAGACCCACTCCCTCTCCTTCTTTTCAGAAAAGAGCAGGCCTCTAAGAGATAACAACCAAACATGACAAAACAAGATACATACAGTAAGACAAGGCAAACACTCTCATATCAAGGTAGGACAAGTCAACGCAATAGCAGGAAAGGGGTCCAAAGAACAGGCAAAAGTGTCAGTAACCGTCCCACTCTCACTGGTAGGAGTCCCACAAAAGCACCAAGCTAACAGCCATACCTATATGCAGAGGATATGGTGCAGATCCATGCATGCCCTGTGTTTGCCATGTCCAGTCTCTGTGAGTCCATGTGAGCCCTGTTTAGTTGATTCCGTGGGCCATAATACCCCAAAAAGTTTTAATCTAGCAACCAAATTCACTGTGGAAAAGTGCAATCTGCAATTGGGTGCAATGTCTTGTACTTTTCTTTCTTTTTCAATGTCCTCTTTTTGTAGCGCTGTATATCATCGCTAGAAAAATGCTGTCACTGAGCTATATCAGCATTACTACAAGACACTCTAATCTGAAGGGAGCAGTTGGAATCGGTTGCAATCGCTCCAAGTTGGAGATAGTGCTGTGCTGGAACAGGGTGAAAGCAATAGCATCGTAGATGAGTAAATGAGTGCTGTAGAGACAAAACAGTGGAAATAGCTGGACTTGAAAAGTTAAGACAGAGATAGAGGAAAGTTGGAACTCGAAAGAAATACTGAAGTTCTCAAGTCTAGGTAGAAGGGCACCAATACATAGTGAGAAGCAGATGTTTGGGAAGAGAGATGATGGGTTTCATTTCAAAACTGTTGACTTTGAGGTTATGGCAAAAACTTCAAATCAAGGCATCCAAGAAATCAGTGGGAAGAAGGGCCTGGAGCTATGCAGGAACGTCAAGAGGGAAGGTTTATAAATCACCAGCACATTGTTAATGATTAAAACAAAGATACCACATCAGGTTGCTGTTGGAGCTGGGATAGAAGAAAGAATTCCTTGGGAGCACCTCTCTGTAGCAGGAAAAGTATCAAAGGCTGTGGCCGAAACTGAAAACACGAACGCAGAGATGCGGGTGAAAAGTCAGGGTATGCCCACAGAAGCCAGAGTACAGAAAGGTTAACAAAGGCCAGGCTGAATATCCGTATTAACTGCTGCAAAGCGGTTAAAGAGGATGAGAGCTGAGAGGAACCACAGAGCTTAATAACTAGGAATTACTAGTAAGCTTGGAATGAAAAGCTTGGGATGTGCCAGAAGCAGTGTCCAAGCTCTACATGAAGGTCAAGCACTGAGGCTTTCTCAGCAAGCTTAGGCACAAAAGGAATGAGAGAGAATATGTTCACTGGAGGAGATGGCAGGGAAAAGGGAAAGTTCTTGCTTGATTTTGTTTTGAACATACTTGTAGACTGAAAAACATAGCTAACATAAACAATAACTAAAAACAAAACAAACACAAAATTCGAAGAGCTTAGCCGGGCGATGGTGGCGCACGCCTTTAATCCCAGCACTCGGGAGGCAGAGGCAGGCGGATCTCTGCGAGTTCGAGACCAACCTGGTCTACAGACCTAGTTCCAGGACAGGCTCCAAAGCCACAGAGAAACCCTGTCTCGAAAAACCAAAAAAAAAAAAAAAAAATTCGAAGAGCTTGATTTTGAACCCAGTTTGAACCCAGTAATATAAGTATGCACTGCATATGTTTTCATGCATTAGCTGAAATTAATTTTTAAAATGTCCTAGAGTAATCTTAGATCTCATTTTTTTCTTTGTTTGGTTTTGTTTTTTCAAGACAGAATTTCTCTCTGTAATAGCGCTAGCTGGCTTGGAACTAGCTCTTATAGACCAGTCTGATCTTGAACTCACAGAGATCCACCTGCCTCTGCCCCTGAGTGCTGGGATCAAAGGCGTGTGCCACCAACCTCAGCTTAGATCTCAGATTTTGAGAAGGGGAAAATTTTTATCATGAAATAAAGAACTAAATATTGCTGAACTCTACAGGAAGTTAACATCTAAAGGTAGCTGTTGAAAGTAGTCAGTGTTAGATGGTCTTGATATCCACTAACTTGTTAAAAATCGTTTGCTGAACCATGTGTCAGATATACATTGTTCTCCAACCTGGTAATACAGAAATAAAAGAATACAGGATACAGGGCTGACAAGACGGCTCACTGAGCAACAGTACCTGCCAGTGCCCACCACCAACATTGAAGAACTAAGCTCTACCTCATGGCTCATATGATTGAAAAAAAAAAGTGCAGTAAATTATTCTCTGACCAACCTCTACATGTATACCACCATATGGGTGCCCTCACATGCACACATACATACATATACATGTATACATACATACATACATACAAGCATGCATGTATTTATACATAAATGTAATAAGAAAGGAAGACAGTAACCTGAATTTATTGAATGTGTTTTAAAACAAGGAGAAAGAAATATAATTGACAAGCAAAAAAGATGGCAGAGGTCAAAACAGAGGACACAACAATATATAGAAATAGAGAAGAGTATGAAAAAATAATAATCAAAATCATTTTAAATAACGAAATGGCTTTGAAGAAAATTAAATTGTATAATAGAATAGCATATGGCTAAGGAGGCGGCTCTTTGGTCACAGAGAAGGCCAAGAGACCTCATCGAGTTTGTATAACATAGCTGAAATATAAATGTAGCTGAGTTAGAAAACAATATATTTATAGATAGACAGACAGATAGGTGGATGGATGGATGAAAGATAGATAGATAGATAGATAGATAGATAGATAGATAGATAGATAGATAGATAGATCTCAAAATGGGAATAACTTCAGCCTGAATGGAAAGTGACAGAGGAAATGATATAATCTTCTGAAAGGATTGGTGTCTTCAGTGATCAGGGGTGTCCAGAATAGATTTGGATGTCTATAAGAATCATTCTGGAAGAGTTACAAAGAGCTAAAGAATATTGGATAGAGAAACACATTCTCCCTGTTGACAGAAGTTTCTAAATGACTAGGTGACTGCATAATGCAGGGCAACCGCTCCTTCACAGCCTGCAGATGCTTCTAAATGACTAGCTGACTGCAGACATCAGTTCAGGGCAGCCTCTAGTCCACAGCCTTTAACTATTGGCCGGAGGATCCTGTCCAGCATCCTTGTGCAAACGTGTCTGGACACTGATAACCTCGATCTTCAGACTGAATTTCTCCAAAAGAGACAAAACTATTCCAAGGGATATTTCACTTGGTCATTGCATTTTTAATTCAGTACATGCAAATTAGAATTCCTCAAAACTCATTTATGCCATCTCTAAAGTCATTCCTCTCATTTCCTCCATTGTAAAAATTTGCCTCATTTAGTGGTGCCTGAGACAAAGACCAGAGGGCATCCAGATTGGTTTCTTATGTCCCAGAACTACCAACACTCAGAATGTACTTTTAGGATCATATCCACAATACTTATTTAATTCAGTGTCAGTTTAATGTACCTGGTGAGAACTGGCTCTTAACAAATTTTCCTGTTTCAGTCTTTGCCCCTCTGTGATCTGTTCACTAAGAACCAGGTAAATGAATGTTTTTCAAAAAAAAAAAAAAAAAAAAAAAAAAAAAAAACTCTACAAAGAATTGATATCGCTTATTTTTTTTTAACCTTTGACAAAATCCAATCAATTAAGCCATAACTGTCCTTGGTAAAATATGTTTTATTTATGTTTATTTAGTTCTAATTTGATGAATACACAAGAGCTTGGTGGATGCTAGACATGTGATCTGCCAATGAGTAATATTCTCATGTTGGAAAGGCTTTAATCGAGCTTTTATATATTAGACCACTTAGGTATTATTTTTCATTTATAACTGGCTTTTTTTTTCAAATAATTTTGTCTATCTCGTTCATTTTTTTTAAAATTTACAACCAGAAGATTGTTTGGAATTATCTTTTATTTTTTAAGTTTGATATTTGTATGCAGACAATCCATTTTTCTCCATTCTTATGTCACACCATACAACTACAAAGAAGCAGATATTGTCTTGAAGGAAAAAAATACTGAGGCTAGAGTCTGATGCAGATATGATTTGCTATAAAGAAAACAATAAAAAATATGTCTTTGCTCATAAACACATTGTGTGTATATTCAGGATGCATTTAACAAAAAGGGTTATTAGGAAAAAAAGCTATGTAATATTTGTACTTCATCTGTTCCTTATTATGATTGAGCTTTTTCTGGTTTTTCTTAATTTGCCTATATGGATATTTATTTTTAATCATTGTTTTTAAATATGTTATTTTTAGGTTTTAGTGATGTGCTTGTGTGGGTTAGAGTAGATGCACAAGTGTGTAGGTTTTCTCGGGGGCTAGCAGAGGACCTCAGACATCCTCCAGCTGGAATCATAGGCAGCATCTAAGCAGCATCCAACATGCATGCTGAGAACCGAACTGTTCTGTCCTCTGCAAGAGCAGCAAGCATTCTTAGCTGCTCAGTTCTCTCTCCAGCCCCAGCTGTTCTTCCTCTTAATGGGCTGGTTTGGCTTAATGTAGCTTCACTTATTTTATTATTTTCTATTTTCATTGAGTAACATTGACAATAACTGCTTCTTCCTGTGACTTAAATTGACCTTGCTGTTCTTTTTCTTAGCATCTTGAAGAGCTCATGGTGACTTGAACTCATACCTCTTTTCCAAAACAAACATCTGCCATTACATATTTCCTTATTAGTACCAATTCTCACATATTTCAGCAAGTTGCATTCTTAGCTTTTATTCATGTTAAGATATTCTCGCCATTTGTTCTATTTCTTCTTTACCTCAGGGTAATATAAAAGTATAATCACCATGTGCCAAATGTCTAAGGATTTCCCAGATACCACACTGATCCCTAATTTAGTTCTTATGTGGTCAGAGGACATACTTTCTATGACTTCAATCCTTTCAAACAGACTAATATTGTTTTAGTGCCCAGAGTATGATCTCTTTTGCAAACTGTTCTGTTTCTGTGTACTTCTGAGAAGAAATGTATTCATACCAACTAGAGTGATTTATGGAATATCATTATGGTCAGATTATCTGACAGTATCCACTAATTTTCTCTATCATTAACAAGCTTGTTCTGTGAAATATTGAAGATTAATATAAAATGCAACTTTTTGTTAAGATGGCAGTTGTTTATCTACCATCCCTTTTATCTTTGATAATCTTTTTGATAATTCATGTTGTTCTTAAATTTGTTCATACAATTTATTTTAATCAGATCCCCCCAACTCTTTCCAGATCTTCTCTTCCCCAACTTCCTACACATCCAACTTCATGTTTTCTTTTTTCCTCTCTCTTTCTCTCTCTCTCTCTCTCCCTCTCTCTCCAAAAAAAAATCATAAAAAGCAAGAAACAGAAAACAAAAGACACCCAAAAATACCATTCATGATGTTTTGTGTGTGTGTGTGTGTTAGCCAACTACTCCTAAATATAGGGCCTGCCCTGGAGTGTGGTTAAAATTCCCAGTAACACTCCATTGGCAAAAACTGATTCTTTTCTTGCCAAATGTGATCCCACTTCTAACCACAAAGCTATTTACATTATCTTAATTTATCTTTAAGTAGTTTTACAGATTGAGGTCATGTTTATAATTGTATCTTTCTATACTGATCCTTTTAGCACTATGAAATGCCCACATTTGTCTTTAGTAATAACTGCAAAGCCTATTTAAATCAGTGTTAGTACAGATATTCCAACTCCCTGAATCAAATAAATTTCTGTCATTTCACTTTCAGTAAATACTTATAGTGAACCAATGAAACCCAGTGTTTCATCTACAACAGATCCTATAATGACCGCACACATTTAACACTGTTATCTAGCTGGATTTGTCTCAAATGAGCTGTGTGCCATTTTGTCTTTATGTTGTCTTCTTTTATGTTAAACTACTACTTTAAATTAGGCAACTTAATTTTTTCCTTATTATCTATAGGCATTTCTATAATGAATAAGTTGGTAGAGTACCAATCAAACATGAGAAACTGAGTTGAAGTCCCAAAACTCATACGAAGGCTTCAGACTGGGTAGTCCATGGTTATAACTCCAGAGTCAGACAAACAGAAACATACATGTCCCTAGGACTTGCTTCTCAGCCATTGTGACATATTTGATGAGTTCAAGACAAATAAGTGACCCTATCTCAAGAAAAGGAGAAGAAGAAAAATGAACTAATATGGACAATGCCTGAGGGCCAACAGAAGTTAGCCTCTGGCTACCACATACATGTCCACAAAGTACACACACACACATACACAGACACAGAGAGAGATTTACATATATACACACATATTTCCATACCCACATATTTGCATATGGACACATATTTACATTGCACAAACACTGAAGAACTTCCACTTGAGAAAATTTTTGTTTCCATTTCTCTTTTAAATTTCATTTCTGTTCAAGCATTAAAAACTCGTTCTGTCTGAGCCCATTTTCCTTTCGTGTGTTGAATAATCTCAAAAGCACCTTTAATGTCTGTGCTAATTTAACATCTGAGCTAATTGTAATCAGATTTCATTTAAGAATTTCTTCCTGCACATGAATCCACATTTCATTTTATCTCTCTGGCTAGCATGTTTCCCCTGAAAACTTGTCATGGTAGGTAGGATACTAGACTACCACAGTGAAGTACATCCAACTAAGTAGATAAAATAACCGAAATTTATTCTCTCAGTTCTGGTGGTCATAGTTTAAAGATGAACATGCTGGCTAACTTGATTTCTGGGGAATATCTTTCTGTGGCTTGCAGAGGGCCTTCTTCTCCTTACACATTTGCATGCCCTTTTCTCCTTTTCCCTGTATGTCTGCAAGGAGGAAGAGAGAGCTAGCTATCTGTTTCACCTTCTAAGAAAAACAATCCTATGGGATCAACACTCCCTCCTGGCTGTCTTCAATTAACTGTTTCCTTAAAAGCAGTAACTTCCATCTCTAAAGCTCAGTGAAATATTGCATTTCAGCAGATATAGAGCAATGGTCAATGTTAACACATTGGGGGACAAAATGAAAGGAATGGAAAAAGTAACCCTTTGACTACTTGATGACTGTAGGAAATAACCCTGAGAATAGAACTATATTGGAAGTTAGGACTTCACCAGAAGAAATTGTGGGTAGATGAGGCCTAAGCTTTCTGTCAATAAAAGGTATTCTGCATTAGAGACACTAATGTCCTTCTCTTTTTCTTCAGATCATCGGATTTGGGTCTTAGTAAGAGACTAACTCCTGTGAACTAATACTACAGTCCAACTCCCCCATGGTGTGGAGAGAAGCTCACATCACTGCCAAGCTTTCTTGGCTTCTAGTTTCCGCTGGTTTAGCCTGGCCCCCTGGTGTTCTCTTCCATGCCTATTTTGTTTAGGCATCTGCCAAGGAATTCAGCTGAGTTTATATACTCAAGATTATGAGGCTCACCCTTTCGGTGGTTTCTTGCCTGTAAGCCCCCCTAGTAAATTTCTAGTTGGTCTTCTATCCCATAATTCTGCCCTCTGACGAATCAATCTAATAGGCTTCTGTTTTCTACCACCCAGGTTGTGTGCAGACTATAGGATTCACTCAACCAAGGGGAAACGCCAACATCTCACCAGAAGCAGTTATGTCTTTCACCAACAATTCACATCTCCTCTCTTCCTGCCTTTTCATGAAACTCTCTGGATTAAATGCAGGCATCACATAGGCTAGTCATTCAGGGATATAGATGAATTTTATTCCCAGCGTTTTTGGATTTCAGGTTTGTCTGTTGTTTGCTTTTTAGTGTCCTTGCTTCTAACATTTTACCATAGATATTCAATGACTCCACTCCTCTGAAATTGCATCCGTCAAATTGTCAGCAACAAGAGCCACAACTCTTTCCATTCTACCTCAGACTGTTAATATTTCAGTAGGAAACTGGACTTGAGTTGATGCCTGCTCTTGATTTCAAGGCCTTTAGAATTACTGATTTGGATTCTTCTCCAGTGTCAGAAATTGTATTCTACAGAAAGAACAATCTGATTGCACACATTTGTGCACATGCACACAAACACACATGTTTTGCACATATAACCACTTAAAAATACAAAGAATCGTTTTCTTTCAAATATAGTAGAATTCAAAATCAATATCTTATGAGATTTTATATAATCCACATTTAGCTTCAAGATCTGGCCTCATTTATTTCTAGTCTTTTTCAATACGCTCCAATGTGAATACTTACAATCAATAATCTTATTTTAAAACTTATAAAAAAAAATAACCCATTTCTTTCTTGTGTTTATCATTAGGTTGCCTGGTCATCAGTTTTACTCCAGCTTTCTTCTCCAAAAATATTATGAATTTGTTTTCATTCCCTTCCTTCCACTTTGCAGACCATGAGTCTCGGAGAATGTGGACAGGCTAACCCTCTTTCCCAAATACATCAGAAGAGTAGCTGACTAACAAATGAGAATTTAATCTCCTCTCCAGGTTCTATGTCAAGAGTGGCACCATCAAAGATGTGGTAGCATTTGAGAGGTTCACACGGCGTCTGAGAAAGTTCCTACCACTTTATGAGATACGAGATACTTTGGGGCAGTGACTTCCTGGCCTTTGGAACATGATTGGCAGAGGTACCACAGCTGCTAGAACATATCTTCCAGTTACAAAGTAAACTGGACGTAATGGATGTTCCGTTGATGCAGAACAAAAGCTAACATAAACACACTGGCAAAGGAAATTTAACAAGGAGATGAAAATAAGAAAAATAAAAACAAGTTCCTCCCTCTTATTTTCACTGTCTCCCTTTCCCGGCAAGAATGCCATGTTCAAGGTAGACACACTATCTTGTGTCTAAGTCTCCAGTGATCCAAATGGGCCCCAGCTTCAAAAGTGGTGTCTTTACTGGAAAAAAAATTAGACGAACATCCCAACTTTCTAAAAGTGGTTTTAACAATAACACTTTCTGCATTAAAACAGAACCCCTAGGCATAGATTATAAAACTACTTCCAAGAAAGAAATGTTAATAATGCCATGTGAAGTCCATATTGTTCAGCTCGTCACTTCTTTTCCTCCCCACCATTCCTTGGAGGCCCATGCTCTCCAAGGTATTTCTATATGCATTTTCACTGCAGAAAGGGTTCTACCACTTGAAAACTAATTTAAAGGTCATTGTTTCCATCACTCAAAGTTCTGGAATTCAATCTGTTTACTTGGAAGAGAAACAAAATATTATCATCTTACCATTCATTAGTCAAAAGACTTGCATTTTTAATAAATGCTATCCAAGTGGGCTTTTGGGAACAAGCCTCTGCAAATTAGCACTGGATCATACGCCCATGAAACCAAACAAATCGTTTCGATAACACAGAACTGCTTCATGTCGCTAGCGTTCAGCAGCATCAAGTGGAGAATTCATGAGTGAGGAAAAGGTTAACGTGTGCTTTGTTGGTTTAATGGTTTACATTTGCCTGATTAGACTTAGGAATCTGCCATCCAAAGCACAGCCTGCAACAAAGCTACAGGCCAGTTCTAAAAACTGAAACTTGGGGCTATTAAGGGAACGTAAGTAAAGTAAGCGATGTGGACATTTCTCAGAACATCTTCAATCTCAAAAACTCTTTTTTTGTCCATTAAAATTGCAAATATTGCAGAACAATGAAGCATTCAAAATAAAATTTAACCTGGCACTTAGCCGCTTCTCTCAGTATCATAATCACCATATCCTTTCTGTACATGCTGCTTAGGATATCTATGCAACCTCCACTGAGGGAGACTCGGAACGTGACTGGTGCAGGAAGACTCAGCTTCCCCAGTGCAGCTCTCTGACTTTCCTCCTCAGCACCGAGTCCTCCAGCATTCCCGTGAGCTAAATATTTCTCTTCCCAATAACGATGACTCGGGGCAGGCTAGACTTGTGAAAAGAACACACACCGTGCAAGATTAATTATGCCTCTATATAAGATCCTTCCCCTTGGCATTGGCTCAAACAACCAGTTCCACTCTTCCCCCATCCTTTCCCCCACTTATAGTCACTACCCGGTTTATTTTTTTAATCCTGGGAAACTGTAATCATGTTCGTGCCTCAATTAAAACAGTGAAAACAAACATGGGGGCACAAAATCATTGTCGAGGAAAATATTTTGCTTCTAACTTCATGATTCATTCAATAACCAAGATTTAAGACGTGCTGACTTAAAAATATTAAATGACTTTTCCAAAAAAAAAAAAAAAAAAAGGTATCCCACCCTCCCTAATTCGCTGTCTTATAGGTTGATTTCATAGCAGGCCAGGATAATTTGGTTTTCAGTTAACCTAACGTGGTGACAGAACTTGGTGACAGCATGATTCCTGAAGGTGACAGTGGTGGGATGTCACACACAGTGAGCTGAAACGCCAGTGCTGTCCTGTCACTGCTAACCACTGAAGCATCTAAGCCAAGGTCCTTGGCTACCACCAGAAATTCATGTCCCGGCCCCAAGCAGTGGGTCTGTAACACCTCCTTAAACAAAGGATTAAACTAGACTCTTGAGAATTACGTTTTAATCTTCCAGTGAGGAATAAATGCTACAGAGCAGAAAAACTCACATTAAACAAAGTCAGAGTAAGAAAATATTGCCCAAATGCAGGAACCTTTGGAGTGAATTCCACACTGGAAGCCTACAGGTTACAACATGGAACTGATAAAGGTCTCCTTTCTCAGACTGATATTTGTAGCACCTTCCCCGTGATTCTTCATCATAAAATTTATATAAATAATAAATCTCTTTAAATGCATGTTGTTAGTAATAGTAATGGCAATATGCTTTCTTATTTTAAGTTGGCAGATGAGAGTCGGTGGGATGGCCTGAGTTCCTTCCCTAAGACCCATAGAGAAAAGAACTGATTCACACTGGTTTGTTTCTTCGCTCCACACATACACTATAACACACCTATATGCATATAGACACACACATGTATGCATGCACACTTGCATGAACACAAAAACATTTTTTTACTTAATGTAAAAAGTAAAACGGCATCCAAAAAAATTGGCTTTCCATATCATCCCCACCCAAGTAGTGAACAAGCAACCCAAAAACTGATTCCACAAGCTTTGGTGCATCAATGTGTAGCGGTCCTAGTGGGTTTTATTACTTAACAAACCAGCTCTGATGATCCCTGGAGTATATTGAAGATTCAGTCAGAGAAGAGTCAGGTCAAGGAACTCATCGAGGCCAGTTCAAAGACACCGTGTCCCAAATAACGACAGTAAAATCATCCCTAAAGAAGACCCTGGATTACTTCAGGAAAGAAGACAAATGGTATACCCAGTTATAGTCACCTAGTAGTCAGAAACCTGACAACTTTTTTTTTCCACAATAAGATGAGGTGGCCAATGTTGGAATTGTCAGTTTTTTTCCAAAGACCTATAAGAAACCTTTTGTAGCCAGAAGTCCATGTCAGGAAGAGAAGTATCACTATTAGGGACAGTCCACAATGAAAGCCTGGTCCAGGAAGTGTTCCCAATATGTATCAGAAAGAAAACAGTGACTCCTTTCTAGCCAAACCTCCAGTGAAAAACTGATTTGACTTCAGCTCCCAAAGAGTAACTTTGGTGTAGATTGCCATCCATATTGAGAGTCACACACTGACCAATCAGGACCACCCTCATTTCCACGGCAAGCACTGCATGGTGAAAACCCTAACTGAAGAGAAGATAACCTCCAAATAAAAATTTCTACAGAGTGTTGTGACTACGTGTGATGAAACTAGAAATGGGACCACGAGAAGAGGAAAAGAGGTTTCAGAAATGTTTTAGAGAAACTAGCTGGCAGCCAGGTGATTCTTTTATTGCTGCCCATGCCCACTTCTTCCTGTAAGAGTACTCAATAGACATATTTTTCTACTCTGGCCTACAATGAGTGGATTCATTCACCCCCTTACCAAACCCCATCACATCATCAACAATGGTAGTTCCAAAAATAAAATTTTATTAGTCTACCCTTTACCTCCAGTTCAGCCATTACCATGGGTGCACTTAATGTCTATGAACATGAATCATCAAGAACTGCCTGCAAGCTCCCAAATGCTCAACTCCAATTGCATTCGCTTCAGTTCTTCTTTCATCACCCACTTTAGGTCCAACATCACCCAAAAGTGCTCAGGCGCTGGCGTCTTTAGCATTAATATCCTGCTCTCTGACCACAACCCCCAATCCTTCCAGCGTGCCTGCATATTTTTACCCAATTCCCACTCTAAACTCATTGGCAAGATAGTCAGTGGTTACATGTGTGGGCCCTTAAATCAGGCTGCTTGGACCCACATCCTCCTTCAGTCACTTCCTAACTGGGTAAATGTGGGCAAAGGCCTCAATTTTCTCATCTAAAGAAAATGGAATTCTGCTTAACCCAGTGGATGCCTGCAACTTTCCGAACATGTTTGCAAAGAGGGAACTAAGATCATTCAGAAGATGAAACGCAGTGAGATGGCTGCACACAGTAGGTTCTGATTGAATAAAGGTAACCTTTTGTTTACTCATTCCTACCTAGGCTTATTAATTTTCTCCTTATTTCTTTCATAGCTATCCTAAAATCTGTGTTTTATTGTTTTCTTTTTCCCATATAACATATGATAAATTTAATGAAATAACTCCTCTGTCTGATACCAAGACTTTGGAAAAATGATTATAGTGGCATTTCATTTGTATTTTAATAAATAAAGCTCGCCTGAAGATCAGAGAGTAAAGCAGTCCTACTGGTCACCCTTATAGACCAGGCAGTGGTAATACACACCTTTAATCCCAGTAGCCACACTAGTTACCATAGAAACCATGCGGTGCATGCCTTTAATCCCAGCCCTAGAGAGGATTATAAAACAGGAGGAGACAGCCCATTAGGCACAGTCTCATTCTGAGATTCTTGAGGCAAGATTGTCATTTTCAGACTGAGGTTAAGAGTCAGTGGCTGGCTGCTTTGCTTTTCTGGTCTTCAGGTCGAACACCAATAACTCTCTGAGTTTTTATTAATCATCCATCAAATAATGGGAAAATATTTCACTGCAACAATGAACACAACCATAAATTGAATACTTTCTGAAGCAACTGTGCTGTATCTATTGCTCAAGAGCCTTTTAATTGTCCATTACTAAACAATAGCTCTAAATAATAACCATGTATACTGCAATCTTTCACCATGTTATTCAAACATCCTCTATTGTCTCCTTTCTATGAAAAAAATAAAATTATACTGCTTTGAGAATTATTTTTCTACATGAATTATCTTTCTTTTCCATTGTATTTTCACACTTCTTTCTCAGATTTTACCAGAGCTTTCAGAACACTTAGGGAGACAGCATAAATGGGAGCCCAGAAGCAATACCTTTAGAAACTTAAAAATTATAAATTGATCTAGTGGAACCTTCTTATTCAATTCAAAATGTGGCAACACCAACCAGATTTATTATCCTAGATAAAGCAACACCCACCTCCTAAATGACAGAAATGAAAGATATAAAACGAGTGTTTGAGAAAAGGATTCCAGTCAATAAGTGCTAGCTGTCCGTGAAAGATTAAGTGAGCCACACAAACTTTTTAATGTCCTGACCTTAGAGAGTTCTCAGAGAGGAATTTAGGAAAGAAGTCCAGAGTCTTCCTGAGGCGAGGGATGCACCTGTTAGAGCCCATGGAACAATGACAGAGGGAAGAAAAACACTTAGAATCAAAACTATGAAAGTCAACAGAAAATCTCAAAAGTTACACAAAGAAAAAGTGTACGTGTATGAGGAAACTATCCAAGGCAGGGAGAAAACTCCGGGAACATTGCTGGCACTAACACATTATCGGGGGGGGGGGGGCTCACTCACCAATGATGTGTGGGATGCTCAGGAAAGACTGTCTCAATGATGAGGAAAAACTAACCCTAGACTAGGTCAAATAACCCTGGAACAAGTCATACTTGGAAAAGCCAGAAGCAGCAGCCTAATTAATTCACGTAAAGTTAATTAATTTGTTGAAATAAACACTGGAATGAAGCTCAAAAATAATTATAGGGACTTGAAATTTCTTCTGAATTAGAAGGGCAAATTCTTACTAACAGAATCTGTTTATCAAACCTACCAAGACTCAAGAACCATGCCGACATGAGAAGAGTAAATAAAACAGAACTGTGTTAGAAAGAGCAATTTATGTTAGAATTATGAGACCGTTAAAATGTTTATAATTATATTGTGAACTAGAGATAATAAAGATATAAAATATGTGCCCAAGTCTAATTTATAAAGATTAAAAATGTCACTAATGAGGTATTATCAATTATCAGTAGATGAAACATTGTAGGAAAATATTAGCAAATTGGCAACATAATTAAAAAAATGTTAAAAATCAAAGAGGAAAATAATATAAATACTACACAGTACAACTCAACAGTATAAAACATTAAGAAACCTGAACACAAAAGTGTGAAAGAATATTTGTGAAACACCCCAAGCAACACCATACTGCACACTCTTTTCAAAAGCAGAGTGTTTGCCAAAAAAAACCCTAGTTGAGCCATAAAACACGTCTCCAAAACTCATAAAAAAGTATATTATTTGACCACAATGGAAATAAGTTAGAAATTAATAAAGATATCTGGAAAATCTTCAATTACTTAAAATATTGCACTTGTCTAAATAACCCATGAGTTAAAAGAGATATAAGGAAAATTAGAGAAACATTGTAAAAACCAATATGGCAGGAGGTCTATGCCAACCAAGAACTGCATCTTAAGTCTCTGTAGCTTGAAAGTGAGTAGAAAAGTTTGAATTCAGAGATTCTTAGTCATTCAATAAATATCAGTCAGATTCCTTGCAAAAGGTATAGATTTGGCAATCTGACAGGTCATCTTAAAGTCTGACTCTGGAAAAACACTCTATTTTTCTGGGCCTCAGAACAGCACAGGCACATATACATTCAGCTTACTCCCATCACAAAATAAACACCACCAAAGCCTTTTCACTCAGCATACCCATTTTTGTTCCTGTTGCATTCAGTGAAATTTTTGGAAACTGTTACTACACTTGCTCTATCATCATTTTACAATTTGACTTGTTCCTCCGCCATCCACCAAAATCATTGCACATGCACCAACCACGGTCCCCTCATTCTCAGCTGCCATAAAGACTCGAGTATCTTGTTTGCCATCTTCTATGCCCATATTATAATCATCCCCTGTTGACAGCCTGCCCCTCTTGGGCATCCATCATAGCCAATGTCTTCTTCCCTTCCCTGGCCTGTTTATTCTCCCTAACAACAGGTGGCTTTCTGCAGCTGCTAGAATGAGTGGACCAGAACTTCCGTTTCATCCCTGATGTAAACAAAAAAGAAACAAAAATAAAGACAAAAAAGAAACAGTCCTGCAAAGTTGCATTCATCCACTGTGTCGGAGCTGCTCCAGGCTCCAGGCTCCAGTCTCATAGTCTTGGTCAGCGTCCACTGTTTTGGAGGAGCTCCAATCTCGAGTCTCATATTGTTTTGTTAGTCACTTTTCTTCACTGCTATTTTACTCATGTTCCTAAAATGTCGATTTGGTCCTAAAACACATTTCTCCATAACAATCAGGGCAATCAATACCCCCTAGCAGGATAGGCGGCATTATTTTCTTTCAGTTCTTACCTACCTTTCTAGTTTTGCTTCTCATATCATATGCGTTCTCTGTTTTTAGGTAACAGCCACCTAACCCAGTCATCATTCCTCTGCCTGAGTTCTGGTTACAGGTGACAGTCACCTAACCCAGTCACCTGCCTCTAGCGGACATGACTGTCTTGCAGTTTGCTAGCTCCCCAACTCCTCGACTTTCGAGATTCTCTTCGTCATTTAAATGAATCGGTTAGGTCAGTATCACCTACTCTATATCACATGCATATTTAGAAAATACTAATAGCAACCTTTCCATAAGTGTTCATCATTCCCCTGATCTCAGTATTTACCCCTCCATGGTAAACAATGTTCCTATTAGATTAGGACCAGAAAAGTACTATTACTATTACATATTCTAGAATGCTCTTAAAATTTCATATCTAAGTTTCAATGACAACCTCTCACATCAGTAGTTCAATAAGTCCCTCCTACTTGTCTACCTGTGGCCAGGAGAATGGCTGTGCTTATTGGGGTCTCTGATTAGCCCAGGTCTCGTTAGCAGGATGTTCTTCTTATCATGCACCTCTATGGCATGGGAGCAAAGGTCATACAGAGTGAGGCATAGGAAAGAATTCATGACAAACAAGAGATAAAGTTATATCTACCGACTGTCTCTAATTGCAGGCAAATATTAATAAGCATAACAGACCTTAGAACTATAAAACTATGACTACCTTCAGGGACTGACAAAAAGTCTCTATGATTTTTTTCCTTTAGTCTAGCACTTTTTGAGTATGAAATTGCTTTCAAATGAGTATACATTTGTTGAGTGAATACATGATGAAGACCTTTACAGAATATTCTAAAATATTGTAGGCCTAAGTCATTAGGCGATACAGTGTTGACACTTGAGAGGAAACCACCCTGAAGGAGAATTCACAAGGCTAATAGAATTTTCTCAAAATTTCTAAATTAAGTTTACAATGTATCCTTTTTATTTGTAAGTTTATATGTCAGTGTGACATTGAGTCAATGATAAATTGTTCAGCAGGAGATCACCTGATCGGATATCTTCTGTAAATATGTATGGGACTTGAGAACAGACTCATTCAGTCGGCTTTCTCATTCACAAATGTGTGTGGGCCCTGAGAATGGACTCATTCAGATTAATTTCTCATTCACAAATGAAAGATTAGTCTGTGAACTCATCTTCAAATTAGACTTTTCTGCAAAAATTATAAAATTTTATAAATTAAAATTTATAAAAGTCTTTATGTCTCTTTAAAATCTCAGGTATGTATTTCACTTGATCCCGTCATCCCTTATGTGTAACACACATGCTCAAATTAAAAATAAATTCTCATTACTCAAGAAAGGCACTCAAAAAAAGTTAAATTAATACCTTTTCTTCCCAAGGGTGCTTTCTCAATTCCTTTGTCTTGAGTGGTAGTTCAGAGATTGGGTGAAGACATTAGTGCATTAATTACTCAATTAATTAATTACCTTCATATATGTTAATTTTAAATGTACAGATTTTTAGAGAGTCAAACAGGAAAGAGAGCATTAATGTGACAGACAAAATAAAAAAATAGAATTATAGAAAATTAACATATATCCAGATGCTTGTTCCTAGAGCCCAAACACACACACACACACACACACACACACACACACAAACTGTTGGATCCACGACAAAGTAGGGTGTTTTAAAAGCAGTGTTATAAATTATCACAATGCGGAGATTAACAAAATTCTGAAGATCTTAGTAGTACATAAATAGGTACTTGGTTGCAGAAGTAGATGATGGGCTTAGAAAAAAAGAAGAGCAACTCCAAAGGATGTCTCCACTGATGTAACATTAATGATGTCTCATAGAATATGAGATTTTAAAATAATCAGCATTTTAAATGAACTCAGTAGTTATTAAATTACGTGGTTAATATGTTTTCATAGCTAATTAACCTTCTAATGGAGAAAGTTGGAAATCCTCATATCTAATGCTGATTTCTCTTGGATATAAATGATTAATGCACTGAATTTGACATGGCAAATGACTACATTATTAGATTTTCTCATTATCTAATAAAGTTTATCATATAATTATTTTAAAAATAACTAGCTATACAAAGTTATACCTTTGTAGGTTGTTCATCAACATACTGACCATGGCTATCATCAAGTGGAGAAATGAGGTTCAAGTGACCAGTTCTGTTGTTTTTTTTTTCTTTAACCCATATCTGAATTTTCTTCAATTAAAAATAATTTTGACAAGACACACTAAAAGGGTTTTGAAGTTATCAGTCTTCACTATTTGATTGAAGAGCTTTCTATAACTAGTAAGGTGTAGTTTTCCATATTGGTTACTTTCCTATCGTGATAAAATACCATGAGTTAAGATTTGTTTGTTTGTTTGGTTGGTTGGTTGATTGGTTGGTTGGTTGTTCAGTTGGTTGGTTGGCAAGGGTTTTGCAGTTTGGGTGGGTCTTTGGGGCACACTGTGCTCTAAGTCTCTATGTGGTTTCCCGATGAGACTAAAAAGACTAAGCTGAGCATACAGGAGTCTTTCCCAGCCACCTGTTTATAGGACTGTACTTACACAAAAGAATATAAATGTTTTCTGGAAATCTTTAAAGTGATTTAAAACCAAGTTGTATTTTCTCTCTTTTTTTCCATATATCTATAATGTCAGATATTTTTGCCTTATTTAGATAAGTTCATAATTCACAGTAAAATCCGTGGTATGCTTCTAGTGATTGCTTACATGCCACTTGAAATAGAAAAGCAAGAAATGTAAATAGTTTCCCCCATTTCTTCTGGCTCCATGTGCATACCCTATGAGCCTTTAAGTGTTCTTTTGAAGTCTAAGTGAAGTAGGCAATACTCTGCTCACTGATAACATTTTGAAGCTGTCTGACCAATTATTGCATAAAGATGAGCGTTTCACTTAATAAAGCCTTACAGTAACACAATTTGTTACACCATAATTAAAGATGGACACATCTGTTCCATTTTAATTCAAACCCCTTTGAACATAATTACATAAAGCTGCAAGAAAAGAAATTCTCAGTCTTAAATATTTGCAAGAGAAAAAAATCCATTCTGTCCACAGAGTCTACATGGTCAAAGGACAATTTGTAAAACGAAGTCAACTAGATGTCTCTACTTCTGTATCAAAGTATGCAATAAAACTAAAGCCCCAGATTAAAAAACTCTCCCCTTCTGAAAGCCACAATTAGCTAAGGGAAAGGAGGTGAAGGACAGTCAGAAAGTATTACTATTGCAATCCTTATAGCTCTACCTTTAGTATTCTCTTAGCTCACAGACATATTTTGTAAAGCAAAAAATAAATATTAAAAAGAAAAAGAAACTAAATATAAGAGCTATTCAGCCTTGGTGTGCTACTTGAATTTTTCTAATAAATATTAATATTTATGTCATGTTGATTTTATGGAGGATTTCCAAAACAATAAGAGCCTTCTTATAAGAGATTACCTATCATAGCCAGAATATTTTGTAACTTAGTAAAATCTGATGTTTAATTAAAGAAAACAGAGGTTCAGGAAACACCATTTCAAAATGAATTCTAAAAATCCAATAGCTTGCATTGAATGGCAAGCCATGAACACAAACATCTCTGAAATGCAAGCCATTCCTCTGTTTTATTTACATCTCTGTATCCTGAAGATGGCTTAATGAGGAGATGCAATCAGTAGTAGCCAAGCCGTGAGAACTTGGAGGGAACGGGTGGCACTAAGATTTATATAAATATTTGCAGAGGCCAGGAAGAGCAGATGCTCCACTAATCCAGACAATGTGTGCACACTTGATTTTAAAATAAAATACAACAGTTGAAAGCCAAAATGCAATTAATCAGAGGAAATGCTTTAATCAGCATCTTCTAAATCTTTAAAACGGCTGAAAAGATTAAAGAACCATAAATGAAATAAAAATACAATATTTGAAAGGAAATCAGAATTAGCCTATTCTGATATTTTTTTTTTATTTCAGATGTGGATAGAGCATCGAATTAACATGCATTTCAAATGGCTGCCAACTAGTGAAATTTGCTGGGTTTGAGGCACTAGATAAATCACCTAAGATGTGCTGTGTAATTTACAACATGGTAATGATAGCTTTCCCTTCACCATTAATTTATTATGGGAAATGTGTAGGCTTGCCATTATTGCCGATTTAAACACCTATCATCCTAACAATGTGAGACAATGTTTAAATAAGTATTGATTTCATATTAAAAGGCTACATGTATAGATTTTTATGTTTAAAATTTTGCATGTTAGGAATTAATATATTGAATCCATGTAGCTATCCAATTTGTTTCATATAAAGCAAAACAAATGTGATTAGCTTAGAATTCTGGGCTCATCTCTTCTACACTCTAAGCTAATGTTTTCTGCCCAATATTTAATGAGCTGCTCAATATGACCCCATAATTAAGGTTGAAGTTTAGGAAATAAACAGAGGGTTTTAAAGTAATATCTCAACAAAATAAAAAAACACATGTTTTCATTGAAAAATTCAAATATATAAACTTTTAAATCTCAAAGCATTAATCCTTTCCACAAAGAAAAGTTTATTGGTGATGAAAATTATTTCATATGTCTTACCAGGATATGATAAACAGATAATAAAATGATGGTGGACCCTGTTAGGGGAATGGGATTCTGTTTATTCTAATACCTTCAAGTAAAACTTGAAATTGGTCGCAACTCCCATTTCCTCCACCCCCCAAAAAATCAGGATCTACTAAATTTTTACCTCAAAATTTTGAGTGTGTAGGATTGACAAAAATAAATCTTCCATGTTTAATCTTGCAAAAATATTACAGAAATTGTCCTTATGGAAATATCAGAAGCCAGAATTTCTTATTGTGTGCCATCCTGTAAAGAAACATTAATAATAGAAAAGAGAACTGATTGACCTAAGAGAGTTCTTCTAAAAGCTAGACTGGGGAAATAAAAGCTTCCATGTAGCAATTTCTGTTATGTTCTATCATCGGCTACAACAGTCTACCAATTGCTAATGCAATCAAAACAGACAGGATACACATAAACTTTATTTAAATGGAAATCTCTTTTCCATTTAATGAATAGAGTAATGTGGGATTTCTCTCTGTATACTGCAATTACCACTGATTAATAAAGAAACTGCTTTGGACATATAGCAAGACAGAACTTAGCTGGGGAAAGGGGAACTAAACTGAATTCTGGGAGAATGTAGGAGGAGTCAGAGAGAAGTCATGTAGCCGTGCTGGAGACAGATGCAGGCAACAGACGCCGGACTTACCAGGTAAGCCACAACCACATGGCAATACACAGATTAATGGAAATGAGTTCATTTAAGATATGAGTTAGCCAGAAATACACTTCAGCTATTGGCCAAAAAGTATTGCAAATCATATGGTTTCTGTGTGATTATCTCGGTGCTGAAAAGCCAGAGAACAAGAGGCCTCCATACAACAACAGAGTTAACACTTTAGGTCTTCATACGTTGATGCCATCGCTACTAAGTACGGAAACAACTCAAGGTTGCCTGATTCCTACTCTGGGTCAGAATTCTGGTGCTGATGAGCTAAAAGGTTAAGACACCTCTTGCTTACTGATGAGAATAGTGCAGATGTGTGAATTAAGTGATTGTGGATTTTCTATTTCCATCCATTTGCCTGTAAACTTCAAGAAGTCCTTGTTTTTTACTGCTGAGTAGTACTCTAATATGTATATATTCCATACTTTCTTCATCCATTCTTCAATTGAAGGGCATCTAGGTTGTTTCCAGGTTCTGGCTATTACAAA
>NW_026067944.1:16440832-16511914 GCF_014885135.2 Alexandromys fortis | reverse complement strand
GGCGGTGGGGAAGAGACAGAAATCTTTAATAAATAAATAAATAAATTAATTAATTAATTAATTAAAAAAAAGTGACTGTGGAATACCAAGAGGTATGAGGTATTTGACATAGCTATTTTAGTCTTATCAGTTCCTATCTGACCGTGGAGGAAACAGGTATTCACAGATGTCCCCTGAGATGCCTAGAGTCACAAGCAGCACATTGCAAAACAGAGATCTATATTTGAAAAGCTCCCCTCGTCAGGTACTAGGGTTAGTCTGCACTGAAAGACTCCAAAGCAAGTGTCTTGTTTATAGGCAAGTGTCTTGTTTATACATCTTTCAGAATTTCCTTTATATTGTGTTGTGTCATTTATGGCTCAGATAAACATTTAATATATATTTTAATACTTTATTTTTAAGAAAAACAATCTGTTTAAGAAAAATTACCCCGATTATCTCTATTTTTTTATTCACTTATTAAAGATTTCTGTCTCTTCCCCACCACCGCCTCCCATTTCCCTCCCCCTCCCCCAATCAAGTCTCCCTTCCTGGTTAGCCCAAAGAGCAATCAGGTTTCCCTGCCCTGTGGGAAGTCCAAGGACCACTCACCTATTTTAATGTAAATTTTAATATAAAAGTCTTGAGATAATTGGTTAGTTTAGTTAAATATAAGTCACTTCATAGATTTTATAAATCTTCTATGGGTTTCTAAAATTAATTGAGAAGTAAATATGCTTCCATATAAGTTTGCAAAATAAGAAGTGATTTCCAAGTAAGTTTTAGAAAAGATTAACAAAACCTGATGCAATACACTAAATTTTCTGATTTAGCACACATTGGTTCCAATGGGTTAATTATAAAATTGGCAAAGTCTTCAAGATGTAGTTTTAAACAGCTATGTATAGCAATTAAGTAAGACAAAGGCTCATATAAATATATACCATTGAAGCCTTTAATCCCAGCACTTGGGAGGCAGAGGCAGGCAGATTTCTGTGAGTTCGAGGCCAGCCTGGTCTACAAGAGCTAGTTCCAGGACAGGAACCAAAAGCTACAGAGAAACCCTGTCTCAAAAATCCAAATATATATATACCATTGAGAGTCAGTTAAGAGTACTAGCCTAAGATAAAGCTGCTCAGGTAACACAAAGTGTAGTCGCACAAAAGTTGTGAAAGTCACCAACCACCATCTGATGGGATTAAGGTCCCTCCATGAGGTGGAATCGGTGTCTAACGCTGCTCAGGTGGCCAAGAACCTGAGACTGGATAGGCCATGGGTCTGGGGGGGAAATCCAGTATTACTGTCATACTAAAGAAACACTGTAATCAAAATAACTCCTAGTGACATTCTACTATAACTATAGATTCCCACCATCTTATTCACCATCAGAGAAGCTTCTTCTTGCAGTATGTGGGAATTAATACATAGATGCATAGCTGGACAATGTGTGAGAGTGAGAGACGCTGGAACACTCTGTCCTAAATGGGAAGTCTTTATCAAACCCTCCCTTCTGAGCTCAGGGAACTCTGCAGAAAAGGAAGCATACATATTGTACAATCCAGAGGACATGAATGATACCAAGAAAACAGTGTCTTCCTGACACACCAAGATAAGAACCTATAGACTATGGTAGCATGTACAAGGTCAGAAAAACTCAAGCCAGATGGCTCCCAGCACTGAGAGGGGAAGTGGACACAAGCTCCCACCCCTAGCCAAGAAGCCACCTCCAACTGACAACAACTTACAAAGAAAAATATTAGTTTTCTGTAATGAACTCTCACTGGGTACATAAACCACACTTAATGGTAGGTAGGCCCTATGCCCAGCAGCATATGGCCAACACAAAACAAACTCAATGATCTTTTTTCTAGATTATTTTCTCAAATTACTTTGTTTGGGTATTTTTTAATCTTTTTATTTTACTTATCTTCTGCTTATTATATATTATGGTTTTCCAATTTGTATTTTATGGGCAAGTGTGTGTGTGTGTTTATGTGTGTGTGTGTATTTCTCATGCTTTTTCATTTTTTCCTGATTTGATTGGTTTTTGTCTGTTTTCTTTTTTCTTTTTTTTTTTAGTTTGATATAAACATTTTAATTTGTTCTGCAGATAGTTATAACTGGTGACTGCTTTTCTTAAGTATCTCTCGTGTTCACAAAAAGAGACAAGTTTGCCCTTCATTGAAACAACAAAACCACACAAGCACACAAAGAAGTGGGAAGAGGTTCACTTTAAATAATTCTCCACTGTTACATTATCACTATGAAGCTTTCAGTCTGGTTCTCCTTCCAAAAGCCTGCCTTTCTTTCTTTGTTTAGGAGCAGATTCTTCCTTCTGGTGGCCAGAGGAGCTGATGGTTTTGTGTTTACACTTTAAAGCAGTTGATGTTCCTGTTTCATTCATAGATCCTCCGAGGCTCCCGAAGCACCACACCACCCACTGTCATGGCGTTCTGTAGACGTTTAATCGAGTCTGAGGATGCCTCCCAAGGAGTTGGCTGGTAAGACCATGAAGTTGATTCTGGCTTCTATGCATCGCTGTGCCAACACTCGTCCTATACTCTCACAAGCCACCACATTTCTGGTGCTATACAGGTGTTTTTTAATAGCCCATTCCCGAGTGGATGCCGAAACCACCACCTGGCCGTTCTGATGCTCAACCACTGCCTCTATGTGGTGCTGAGTCCTTATAACTCGCAACCTGTGCCAGAACTCAGGGCTGGGCCACACTGTAGCCCAGCCCCGCTCTTTCCTGGCTACCCCTAAGAGCTCCAGATTCCGAGGATTCCGGTTGGTGAACTCTAGGGCCACAGCTTCGTTTTCCTTAGTTGCCACATCGTGCTGAATCGCTGGTGTGGAACTGGTCGCGAGGGCTGCCAGCCCACACTCCAGGTTCCTGCAAACAGACAGGCATTTCCAGGCCATCGCAAAGCCTCCCTTGGCTCACGGTCGTCCGAGAGGAGGACTAGCCGCAGCCATTTTAACTGAGGGAAAAGCTACCTTGTCTGTTTTCTAAAGAAAGAAAATGTGGAGTTGAACAGGTAGGGTGGTGGTAGGCTCTAAGAGAAGACCAAGGAAGGAAAGCTATGGTCAGAATAAGATGTATGAGAAAATCCTATTTTCAATTTAAAAAAAAAAAATCAAAAACAAAAAACCCAGAAAGTTTCTGCAGTCACTTAAATTTCATTAGTCTTTCAAGGTGATTTCAAGGGAAACCACCAAAGCCTAATCAAACCCAGCCTGGTGACTGGCACTTGGATTTATAAGAGATAAAGAACCCCTCCACAAATCCCAACCGGACGACCAATGGCTTTTTCCCACAGTAACACTGAGACCATAGAGAAACAGGGACGAGATCTGGTGCTCACGTGTGTGTCATTCCGAAGAGTAAAGTGGACTTTCAAGTAACAACTATTCTTCGAGTATGACAGTCAATCACCATAAATCACAAGTCAGTTGATTTCTAGTAGTCTCTTCTTAGAAAACACACAATTTTAACCAAATAGAAGAAAAGCATGCACATCAGAGGCAATATACCCAGTTTTCCTTCCTAGATATTTCCCTTCTCCGCATCTTAGCCCATTTAATCATACTCCCAAGTACTGCTTCACACTCCACAGCAGGCAATTAAGATTCTGTAAGTATTCAGAACATACATCTGTGTACCCATTTCTGGTAAAACAAAAAAAAATTACTTAACTGTAATTCATACTCTCAAAGAGTTGTAATTACAGCTCTAAACCTCTTGAACCCAAGTGCTTCTGTGGTGCATTTGAGATACAATATTCCATCCAGCAAACTGAAAACCATTCAGTGCCCTCATAAATAGCAGAATGTATATACATTTTTTTCAGGTTCAATTTATATCTAAATATATCTGCTTTATATTTCAAGACAGAAAATGGTGAGTGGAGACGGTTACAATAATGGCCCAAAAGATCAAAAAGAAAGGAACAAAAAAAAATACTTCAATAGATCAAAATAAAGTGTTTCTCCACATAGGAAAATAATCATAAGTTCTCACCCTCATAATTGGGAGCTGTTCTGCTTGGCATTCCTTTCCACCTAGAATTATATGGTTTGTCAATGTTCACAGATTTATGAAGAGTACTAAATGAATATTGAAAATAGTTTAAATGAGGAGGATTCAGAATTTCCTCCAGTACTTTTTTCCGCCCTCCTCTTTATCATTACACACATATCAGTTCTCATTGTACACTCTTTATATAGAGTGTATCAGAAATGGGCACAGTTTGGGACATACTTGAAAGTCTTCCTTTGATATCTGTGGGGAATTTGTTCAAAGATTGTCATAGGTATAAAACCCACAAATTCCAGTCTCTCATATAAAATAGTGCAGCATTTGAATACAACCCAGGCACATCCTCCCATCCACAGTAACACATTTGTAGATGATGCATCATACCTCGTAGCACATAAATGCTATGTTGTTGATTATATAACTGCATTGTTAAGGGAATTTAAAAAGAGAAAAATTTGCCTGTGTTTATTCAGAACATGAACAATTTTTTCAAAAATCTTGGTCTATGCTTAGGTAAAGTGCGGGTAATAAACCCACTTTTAGTCTGCCTAATGAGAATTTATCTCTTAATCACAAAAGCAGAGACCTGAACCAAGGATTATTCACTGACTGGCTTTCAGTATATTCACAACAGCAAGATAAATAAAACCCTCACATATGAACAAACACATAAAAACTCAATGTTTCACAACAGAGACATAGTTAATGTGAAACATTCTTGATAAACATAGACATCTTTTTGGAAACTTACCACACTGTAGCTGCTGAATGGTTCTTTTCATCCCTGTAGCTGTGGGTGACCCTAGGATTTTCATTTAATATTCACTGGTGATGATATCTGTGTCTGAGGGTCTCCATTACCCCATTGCTTTTGTTCTTTATGTCAAGGGAGCCTTCCTGTCTACCCTCCCTGATGGTAGATGAGGGTGTGAAGTGTGAGCAAGTGGTTGTTTCCACTCCTACCCTAGGTATACTTCACAATGGGAGATGAGTTCCAGAATCATGAGTTAGACATTGGAATGTGTGTTCTCATGGAAATAAAATCCTAGGTAATTGAATTGTCTCAGACAATGAGTGATGTAATCAAGCGAGGTTATAGTATTTGGTAAACCAGGTTAAACAACTTCTAATCACAGTTGGTCTTATTGAAAAGTGAATATCTAGGTTTAAAACAACTACAAGAATAGTTTTTGAGAAACTTCATACCCATTATTTGAAAAATATCTATACATTAAAAAATGAATAAATTAAATTACTATGTAACAAAATCATTGAATTTTACATAACTTTAGTGAGCATACTTTTCAACTATTATACTGAAAATTGATCAAGTCATGAACAGCAAAGTCAAGATAATATAAATAATATATGAAATATTAAGTCCCTAATATGGTTGAATAATTTTTAACTTCGGTTCAACTGGCCATTTCAGTTTTCGTTTGTATTTTTTGTTCACAGACCTGATGGCATTGGACAGTACTCTTTATCACATATCTTGCTTTTACTTAACTCCCTACTGTATTATAATAACGTAATAATAACACATTAACAAAAATCTTTCTCACTGTTCACGTTATTCTCATTATTCACTATTTTTTCTACTTAAACAAGGGAGAATTCTTTAAGAAATTTGTCTCTATTTCCAATTCCTATCTCCTTATTCTCTCCTAATTCAACTCTGAATAAGCTGTAAGTCCATCATTCTACCACATCTGTCACTGCCAAGAATTTTTTTTATTCCAGATTTCTCAGTTCAATGGACTGCCACTGACCTTGACTTCCAGCAATGTTTGGCGAAGTTTGTGTCATTTTTCCTTTCCAGGACACGTTTCCACTCTTGGCTATACTTCTAAAATTCTATCACTTCTACTTCATTTCTCAGGTATTCTATGATTTTCTCTGATTCTGTTATATTCTTTAGCATTTTAAAGTTGTTATTCCCTCGTCCTGTGATGTCTATTGTTTCTGACGGTAGATTAGTGATTTTCTCAATCATCTTTTCCCAGTAGGTAATAGTCATTTTTCTCTTGATACATTCAACGTCTTCCTTTTCTGTTGTCTTTTTGGAAATGTGTCTGTGATTAAAAGTCAAACAGAGTTTGATTTCTGTCTAACTTGGTCTGTGTGTGCTTAGCCTTTTGAGATGATAATATTAAATATTACAGCAAATTGAAGATGTGCTCGTACAATTTTTTCATTTAATTTTTCTGCCTCGGTCTCATCCCTCTTGCCTGTGCTCCTTTGCAGTTTTGTCGGATCTTTTGGGTTTTGCATAGAATATTAAATCAGTTAAATTTTCTGAATCCTTATTTTCTTGCTTTATCAGATTTAAATACTTATTATAATTTTTCAAGTTTCTGCTATTAATGTATCCATTGTTTTCTTCCATTGAGATGCAGCTATTTAGATATAGAATTTCCATCTGATTCTTTTCCAATTTTTTCTTGTTTTCTATTGAAATCATCCATCTTAGCAGTTAAAAACATTTTTCACAGTGATTACAATTAAAATAAAGACTTTTCATCCTTTTGAGCTGATGCTGAAATTTGAGTTATCTTGAAATGGTTTTATTGTTCTGATCCTTTATTAAGATTGCCATTAAGGGATCTCTGATTATCACCTGACTGTCATAAATATAATATAGTAGAGATTTTATATATGATTTTTCAAGCACCAGTTATTGGTTTATCAGAGGGTTCTTTTTAACTGGACTCAGACTGTAAGCCCTGTTCCTCCAAAAGTAATTCAAAGGTTAGTGAACCGCTGCCCCAGCTGAAGATGTTCACTAATATTAATGGACCAAGGGTTAGTCACAAATTTGGTAGTATCTGTATGCAGAGACCAGTTCACCGCTCCTCTGCTTTTCTGTTTCTCAGCTCACTGTTTGTAACCTGCAGTGACTCCTAATTCTGTCTTCTGAATCTTCAGACTAGAATTATTAAAATTTTTCTATTATAATTTTAGACACATTTTGAAGAAACTTCTAAAGATAGTATACAAGCAAACAGTTTCAAAAAACTGAGTAATTGACACATGAGAGTTTCTTCCTATATAGTTCAATTTTTCCTCCATAGTCTGAGAAGTATATTAATTTCTCAGGGTTTTTTAAGAAGCTCCTTTTGTTATCTTGTCTGAAATTTACAGTTGTCACTTGCAAGATGATATTCTGTCGCAGGCTTGTCCAAACATAGTAAAGAAGAACCCATGTTCAACTCAGCCCATGGCTTTGCATAATGTGTCAATGCCAGAACCCCCTTGAACTGATCTTCCCATTCATGAAGTGTTAGACTCATAGCACTGTATGCTCAACAGCCAGTTAGATGCAAAAAAGGCATCTGAAATTTAATGCGCCCAATTCATTGATTTCCTCATCATTCCCGAAAGCCATCTTCATCTCCATGGGATACAGCTTCATTCTTCTAGTCACTCAGAAAAGAAAACCTGTCCTCATGAGAGATATCTATAGGAGACAAGCCTTAGAAGTCCCAGAGCTAGTCTTCTCAATTTCTGGAAATCAAACATCTGGTATGGGTTTTTATCAATGCCTTATCCACCTGTTATGGAAAAAAAAAAACAGGTGTAACTACGTCAATAGTTGCTATGCTATACTAACTAGTAAGAGAGTAAACACAAAGAGATGTATATGCCTTTAATACATATGAAATTTCATTCTTTTGTCATCTGAAGTTGTTTAAACCTGCAAACATGGAAAGTACCAATACAAAAGGCTAATATTTTATGTAACATTTAAAATAATACATACAGTAGAGCAAGTGATCAACTAAATAATTTCAAATAAGAAATATATATAACTATATATAAACTTAATATACATATAATAAATATTAAATATATCCTTGTCTATAATATATACATATATATTAAAATAACCAGTAATTTCCCTGAGAACATTTTGATTGAATTTTCCGGATGATAAATGCACTAGTACTTACTGGCCATGATTTTTTCTATTTTCACCTGGCCCTAGAGTTCCAGCTCCACTGTTGCTATGACCAGTGTGTGGCAGAGTTTCAAGGGGCGGGACCCAATAGAAAGCTCCAATTTGGGTTCTCTCTCTGCCTAAGGTTTGTAGACCCAACTGTTAGCAAGCATATATGCCTGCCTCCTCTCCTCTGAGCTGAGTTTAATCATTCAGAGATTATCTGGACAGAAGCAGGGAGAGTTCAAAACCAGATTAAAAAAGATTCTTCCATCTTGGTCTAGGAAGGTGTACATCCAAACTGGCTAGGCTCCCACAAAGCCAGAACATGAAGTAGGATCAAAACCCAGTGGCATTGTCCTTGGCTTCTCAGCAGACCTCATTGTCCGCCATATTCAGAGAGTCCGGTTTTATCCCATGCTTTTTCAGTCGTAGTCCAGCTGGCCTTGGTGAGCTCACAATAGATCAGCCCCACTGTCTCCGTGGGTGGGTGCACCCCTCGTGGTCCTGACTTCTTTGAGCGGGGAGGACTTTGGACTTTCCACAGGGCAGGGAACCCTGACTGCCCCTCAGACTGGAGAGGGAGGGGGAGAGGAGTGGGGGGGGAGGGGGAGAGGAGAGGGAGGAGGGGGGAAAGGGAGACGGGGAGGGAAATGGGAGGCGGGGAGGAGGCGGAAATCTTTTTTTTTTTCAATAAAAAAATTATATTTAAAAAAAAAAAAGAAACCCGAAAAAAAAAAAGATTCTTCCTTTCTAAACATAGAGCTCTTCAATTTAAAATTAAAGAACTGCTGCATTCTATTTTTCCTTTTTAAGTCCCCCACCTGGTGTTGTTGTTAGTTCTCATTAAAAAGTCAATAACTAATTTTTAGATGGAGAAAAGGGGGTTTTAAGACTCAAAAAAAAAAAAACAAGGAAAATTAGCAAAGCTTAAATGTAGCAGCATCAGTGCAGGGGACAGAGGTGTAACGGGAGACTTCAGCGAATGCTTCCAAATGTTCACAAAATTCAGCTCGAATATTATTTGCAAAACTTACAACTGACAGTGTTTGTTTTAATAAAAATCATGTAGCAAAGATAATGAAAAAATTAAAACATACAATTCCTCTTTTCTCAGAAGACAGATCTCCATAGTAATATGGAACTTACCCAGTCTTTTGAAGAAAGTAAGGATCTAGCCATCTGACCTGCTGGCTCTGAAGGTCTGATGAACTAAGAAAAAATCAATCAAAATGAGGCAAGAGTGTGAATGACTTCCTGTCTGCTCCCGAGGATGGCGTAGAGACTTGGGAGCACACGGAGAAGGAAGAAAAGGAATTATCGCTCTTCCACATAAAGTGCTGGGAAACAACCAGTGCTAACATAGTGTAAAGCCAAAATCTAAATGAAGAAATTCTTAGCCTTAATGAAGGTCGTGTGTAAACATACGGAGAATTCCACACCCGTTTTTAAAAGGAAACTTGGGAAATTAACTTCCACACATGATTAACTTTGAGCTTCTCAGAGGAAGGCAACTGGCTATATCCAAAGTAATATTATTTAAAACTTTTGTAATTAATGAAGCAATTGAAAGTGATTTCCTTTTTATTGCAGAGGTTTAATTTTTTTAAAAAAAAAATAAGTCCTTAGGATATTTGTGTAGACTTTCCCTTTGCCAAGATCAGTCTCCCAGGCCCAAGGCTGTGCCTCAGCTAGAACTGAACTTCCTCAGAAAGCCTTCAGGAACACTGAAGAGACGGTCCAGTCAGCCTCACCGCTCTCAGTCACTGTCTCCACGGTCTATATAATTTGAAGTTATGCACGTGTCTGTGTATTGCTACCATTTACATTTTGAACAGATTATAAAGTATGAAACATGCTATGACTCTATTCTAATCCCTCAAAGTTTAGAGCCTTGACAGGCTTCATTCAGAACCCTCCAGGGATACCACAGCCATGACTGCTCAAGTCCCTTATGTGAAATGATATAATATTTGCACATCATCTGAGCAATACAAAGGGCTGATATTTTATATAACATTTAAAATAACACACACTGCAGAGAAAGTGATCAGTTAAATACTTTAAAATAAGCAATACATGTATTAAAACAAGCAGTAATTTTCCTGAGAACATTTTGACTGAGTTTCCTGGATGATACATACATTAGTGATTACTCATCCGAATTTCTTCTATTTTCACCAGCTCCGCTGTTGCTATGGCCACTGGATGGTTCAGTTCTGGTCAACTCCAAATAGTACAGTCAGTGAAAAGTGGGTCCATAGGCTTAGAGGAAGTTTATCAACAAGCAACAATAAAATATGCAGTATTCACCATGGAGAAATCAACAGGTCTAGCAAGTTCTCATAGACAACTTTTATTAATTTTTCCAGAACACTTGTGATTGCTCAAAGATAATATATATCTGCAATTGACAAAGAAGTATAATACTTTCATAGATTAACAGTGTCCATTTTATTTGTATTACTAAGTAGAATGGCAACACAAAGACAGATGTCAGAGCATCACACCTGTGTCAGAGGGGTCAGCAGCTTTTGTGCTGAATCAGTCACTGTAATGTTCAGGTACTAAAGAAACATTTCTCAACCATCAGCGGTTTCCCCATGTAACATCTGGACAGACAACAGCACCTTTAAGTGGAATATGCAATAATAATATTCTCTATCAGTTTCTTGTGATTGAAAATAAGCATAAGCCTTTGGTATAAAGACACAGTGAGCATTATAGACCATGTAGTCTCTGCTATACAGTGCCTTCTTGCTGCCACACACTCTACTATAAAAACACTTTTAACCGTATATAAATAAATGACAGGTCTCTGCTTCAGCATGAGTAGAAAGAGAAACAGTGGGAATGGCATGTTAAAACACATGCCTATAGCTTGGAATCCCAGTGCTCAGGAAACTGGGATAGCAGAAATAAGAATTCAAGTCCAGCCTAGACTACATACTGACTTCTAGGCTAGCCTGGGCTTTAGAGCAAAGAACTGTCTTTAAAAAAATACCAGTTTTTAGAAGCTCACCACAAACAGGCTGATTTGGCCTAAGAGAGTCAGTTTGCTAGTCTCTTGTAATAATAAACAGAATCAGAGTCAAGTCTTATTTACAATACTCATCATTTTCATGGAGTAAATGTTCCCAACATTGTTGACTTCAAACTACATAGCAACACAGCAGTTAAAGCACATGATTAAAGTTTTATTGTCTTCTTTCTCAGTAGCACAGACAATGAAACAGTTAATAAATGGGACCTCCTAAAACTGAAAAGCCTCTGTAAAGCAAAAGACATGGTCAACAAGAAAAAACAGCAGCCTACAGAATGGGAAAAGCTCTTCACCAAGCCCATATTAGACAGAGGCCTGATCTCCAATATATACAAAGAACTCAAGAAACTAGACTCCATACTAACAATTTAAAAATGAAGTACAGATCTAAACAGAGACTTCTCAGAAGAATCTCAAATGACTGAAAGACACTTAAGGAAATTCTCAGTATCCTTAGCCATCAGAGAAATGCAAATCAAAACAACTCTGAGATACCATCTTACACCGATCAGAATGGCTAAAATCAAAAACATTGATGACAGCTTAAGCTGAAGAAGATGTAGAATAAGGAGAGCACTCCTCCATCACTGCTGGAATACAAACTTGTGCAGCCACTATGGAAGTCATTATGGTGATTTCTCAGAAAACTATGATTCAGTCTACCTCAAGACCCAACAATGCCACCTTTGGGCATATACCCAAAGGAGACATACTTATATCACAAGGACATTTGCTCAACTCTGTTCATAGCAGCATTATTTGTAATAGCCAGAACCTGGAAACAACCTAGATGCCCCTCAACCCAAGAATGGAAAAAGAAAATGTGGTAGATTTACACAGTGAAGTACCACTCAGCTGTAAAAAACAATGACAATGACATCTTGAAATTTGCAGGCACATGGACAAAACTAGAAAAAAAAATCACGAGTTAGGTAACCCAAAACCAGAAAGACGAATATAGTATGTCCTCACTCATAAGTGGATATCAGACACAAAGCAAAGAATATCCAGCCTACAGTCCACAGCTCCAGAGAAGTTGTAACCCTCATCCAGAAATAGACAGAAGCAGATGCAGAGATTCACAGCTAACCACTGAGCTTCCAGAATACAACTGAAGAGAAGAAGGAGCGATAATATGAAGCAAAGGGTCAAAACCACGATGGGGAAACCCACAGATTCAGCTGACCAGAGCTAATAGGAGCTTTAGACTGACAGCTGGGGAACCTGCAAATAATTGATCTAGGCCCCCTGAATAAAGTAACAATGGTGTGGCTTGGGCATTATGTGGAGGCATTGGCAGTGGGACCAGGATCTAAACGAATGCATGAACTGACTCTGTGGAGCCCATTCTCTATGGAGAGATACCTTGCTCGGCCTAGGTACATGGTGGGGTGGGGGTTTTGGTTCTGCCTTAAGGAGATAATGGGACAGACTTCACAGGGGAATCTTTGCCCTTTCTGAGGAGCCCATGGGGAGTAAAATAGGGGAAAGTGTGGGGAGCTAGAAGGAGGAACTGGGATTGGTATGTAATACTTTTCTTCCCCAGCTATCTACATAGCACCTTCCAACGCTATGAAAAGTAGTCTCTAGGTATCAGATTGATTTCTCAGTGTCCTGTGATGCAAATGTGTGGTGCTCTCAGCAATAGGGTCTCACCATCAACTTCTAGTGGGTCACCAAGGGCAATAGTAAGAACTAGCCTTGTAAATCAAATTTTCTCATTTAAAAAAATTTATGTGTATTCATGTATGTCACAAGTGTGCATGGTGCACACAGAGGCCAGAGGCCAGAATAAAATCTCCTGGACCTGGAATTATAAACAGTTGTTGTAATGGTCTGTCCTGTCCCTTTAAGAGACAAGCCCCTCCCACTCCCTCCCAGTCCACCACCGAGGCAGGCAGATCTTCCCTCTGCTTCCAGCCTGAGCTCTCTTCCTTTCCATCTCTCTCCCAAAGAGGCAGCTTCTGCCTCGCTTCCTTCTTCTCAGTTCTCCTCTTCTCTCTCTCTCTCTCTCTCTCTCTCTCTCTCTCTCTCTCATCATCATCATCATCATCCTTCCTCCCTTCCCTTCAATAACCCACTAAATAAATATTGATCCTTACTCTGCATGGCATGTCTATCCATCTAGGTCACTCACCCACCATGAGGCTCCGTGCCTAGGACTTGCTGGCCCTCATGGTGTGCAAGCCACTCAGGGGTTCCCTGCCTGGGTTCTGGCTGCCGTCGTGGCCCACTGTGGTCTTGGGACCCACTGCCCACTGCTTGCCACTGCTCACAGACCTACAGTGTAGTCTCATGGTCTGCTGCCCACTGCATTTCTGCCACTGTGACCCCCCAGGAAACCTGCAACATTTTATTTTCACCATAGCATTGGTGCTTGGTGACTCCACCAGGTTCTTTCCACATTCCCTCTGGCTCGCAGGCAAGCCGGCTGGAGAAACAGGGAATCATGGGCTCCGGAACCAGGTTTCTTTACAACAGCTCTGCATTTTATCTGCCTCAACACCAACCTCTATACACATCAGCAACTTCAGCGGTGAGTATTCCCCTTCCAGATCCCAACCACAGCCTTCATGGCTATGTTGAGCCCTTCACTATCCATAGCTAAAAACATGACCAGATGACTTAGGGTCAGTCCTCCCTTTCTAGCACTGCACATGCTGTGTGATGCATTCAATTTGGGGGCCCAGGATCCCTCACATTTTTCTTTCTATTTTCTTTTCTATTTTTTTTTTCTTTTGGACCACTTGTAAGTAGTCCCCACCGTGAGACCCTCTAGCCTCTCTGGCTTCCAAGTCACCCAGACCGAAGCCAGTCAGGCTTAAACACCCTGCCTATAAAGGAAGGATGCTCTTCCATAGGCCCTGTGTTATTTTTGCAGGTTTTCACATTTTCCGCTATGGTATAAACCCTCAAATTATGAGCTGCCCGCTTCTGAATGCTCTGCAACCGTCCTGCTGGCTCTGCTTTTCTTCAACCTGTCCCTGCCACCACTACCACTGGTCCTGTGGATTGGTCAGATCCACAAGGCAGGTATTTTCAATTCCAGCCTTTGCTCCCCACTGTGGCTTGTATCAAGGCTGCTTGGCAATAGGGCTGGTCACACCTTTAGGTAAAACTCCTGTGGCTCAGAAAACGTGGTTTTTCCATACAGCATGTGACTGCCCCCATTTTTTACTAAGGTTAAATGACCTTACCGCCATATTAACTGAGGTCAGGTGACTTCACCACCATCTTAACAACTGAGAGCCAGGTTAGGTGACCAAGTCCCACCATCTTTACTGAGGTATACACCCTGCCTGATCCCCTGGCTTAATTATGTTTTTGTCTTTAAATTCCTCTTGCTGACTGTGTTACACGTGTGTTTTATGCAGTGGCATGCCTTTGTTAGGGCCCACCAAGAGCATCCACTTCACCCAATTCCTGTTCACTCCATGTGTAAGTGTGCATACATGTGACTTAAATACACCTATGTTTACTATTAAATGTTATGATTGTCTGTTCATTGTATCTCATTTCAGACTATAAAGCAATAAGTCTCATGATTTAAACTGGCATGTACTTTTAAGTCTCTTACAAAAAAATACTTTATATTTAGTCCAACTCTGCTTTAAAATATATTAAACTGTTCTCTAATATTATCAGTTCTGCTGTTAACCTTCTATTACAAGCAGTTTTTTCTTCTTTCTGTCTTTTTATGAGTGGAAGTCTTTCCTGTTAAGTTGAAAGTCAGTAGAGTCAAGCTTGGCCCAGCTCTCCAGGCATATTCTATACTGTAGTTATACCTGGTAAACAGTCCTCAACTGCTCAGAGATCTGGGGAATATGGCATTTAAATATTTAATTATGAAAAACTTTTCATAACAAAAAAAGACAGGTTGGCTCCTAGCAGCCGCACTCTACTTCCTCTAAAGAATATGGAAGAAAAATTGACACAAAACAACATCCAACTGCCAAAGAGCTGACACTGGGCAAAACTGCCTTTCATATAAACTGAAGATCACCAGACAGTGGATAGGATGACTGGAATCAACAGCCTGATTTCTTAGCACACAGGATCTTCCTGATCCTGGCAGGCCCTGCGCTAAACAGCAAAAGAAAAATATGACCCTCAGCAACCATGGAGGACCCTGAGGAGTAGCTCTAGGTGCCAACCAAGTAAGTTCTCTGTTGTTTTTTTAATCAATAACTCAAGTAAAATTTTATCCTTCTCAAAGATCTCTGATGCAGTTTGACATCTAAAAGGTTTTGTCAGTTTAAAAGAACAACTTCACAAAAAAAATCAGCAAATTACAAATACATTTTATTAAAGTGTGTTCCTACAAGTGTGAGGACATGTGCACGCTATCAAATTTCTCTCTCATCCTGCCTTTCATAGTGAAAGATATAATGAAAGATACTTTTTATTATGCAAAAATAATTTGTCACAGTCATTCTGATATAAGTATGCTACTGTCTGAAACTTATGTTTTCACAACCCCAAAAAATTCTTATAAATTCCAGGGAGCTGAATTGAAGGATCTACTTCAAACAGGTCCAATACACCTTCTCAATTTCCTGTTCCTGAATTTTTTTTCCTAAACTTAACTTTATCCTCTGTTCTACCAATATCTAACAAAGGTATAAGAGACACCAGACATTCCCATGTCACAAACACCAGACAGGAGCAAAGAGACCAGCCACTCCAGGATGTGACTAGCACCCAGCTTGCTCAGGTTCCCCCTCCCCAAGAAGATGGCCACAAATAAGCAGGAAGCAGTCTTGAGAATCTGCCATCCCAATTCCTTTAACCTGTTGTACCTAACCTCCCTTGTTTTTATTATAAAAAAGAGATGTGAAAGTAATGGTCTGTCCTGTCCCTTTAAGAGAGAAGCCCCTCCCACTCCCTTCCCTGTCCACCCCTGAGGCAAGCAGACCTTCCTTCTGCTTCCAGTCTGAGCACTCTTCCTTCCCATCTCTCTCCCAAAGAGGCAGCTTCTGCCTCACTTCCTTTGCCCCACTTCTCCTCTTCCTCCTCACTCTCTGTCTTTCTCTCTCTGTCATCAGGGTTTTCTGTCCTGTGCAGTTCCCACAATCATTAAGTCCCAAAGAAACCACACAGAGGTCTACATTAACTATAAACGGATTGGCCCATTAGCTCAGGCTTCTTATTAACTCTTATAACGTATATTATACCATTATTCTTGTCTGTGTTAGCCACATGGCTCAGTACCTTTTTCAGCAAGGCAGTCACATCTTGCTTCTTCTGTGGTCAGGTCAGGACTGCAGAGGAATGGGCTTCCTTTTTCCCCAAATTCTCCTGTTCTCATTGACCCACCCCTACTGGTTGTCCTGCCTATACTTCCTGCCTGGCTACTGGCCAATCAGCATTTATTTAAAACATAATTGACAGAATACAAATAATTCTCCCATACCATCTCTCTTTCTCTGTCTCTGTCTCTGTCTCTCTCTCTTTCTGCTCTTCCTGCTTCTCCCTTTTGCCGCTTCTCCCCCTTTTTCCATAGCCCACTAAATAAATATCCAACTTCACTCTACATGGTGTGTCTATCCATCTCAGTCTCTCACCCACTATGTGGCTCCAAGCCTAGGACTTGCTGGCCCTCATGGCCCGCGGGCCACTCGGGGATTCCCTGCCTGGGACCCAGCTGCCTTCATGGCCTGCCATAGTCTTGGGACCTGCTGCCCACTGCCTGCCACTGCTCAGAGACATGTGGTATGGTTTCATGGCCTGATGCCCACTATTGTCACGTGGGGACCTGCAGCATTTCTGCTACTGTGACCCTTGGGAAACCTGCAGCATTTTATTTTTACCATAACAGTTGTGAGATGCCATGTGATTTTGATGCTGGGACTTGAACCTGGGTTCTCTATAAGAGCAACAAGGGCTCCTAACCATCTGAGTCACCAGAGTCATGTCTCTACCCACAATTGACTTCTCTTTCAAAAGAAAATTATATCAAAGGATATATGAAAATTTCTATTAAATTTGAAATTAGACAAGCTGTTTTCAATTATTCTTTTGTTTGGTTGTTTTTGCTTAGAGTTCAGTATACAGAGAGTCAATATTAATTTTTAACTTAGCCTTTTCTTTATTACCTTAATGTTTGGTTGGGGGCTTTGCCCCAGTTCCTGGCATCCAATTTTGGATGTTGGGTGAAAAGCCCCATTTCAAGCCCCTCCCCTGGTATTTGCCTCAGTCCAAACTCCACTTCTGAGAAAGCCCACCAAATGGTGAGCCCTCCCCAGGGAGGATCAAGACCACCCCCAAAGGCTATTTAAACTGATGCCCAGAGAACAAACACATGGTCATTCAGGTTCTCCTTTCCCCCTCTCTGTGTTTTCCCAGGGGGTCACCCAGGAATGCTGACATCCATTAAACCTGGTCTTTTCATAATTTGGTTTAATTTAGATTATTGCATCGGCAGAGAGGCTTACCAGGAGAGGAAAAAAATTAACATTTAATATGTTGGTTTTGATCAAACACAATCTCTTAGAAAATTATTGTAACATAGAATACTAGCAGACACTAGTATCATTAAAAAAAATTAAGATTTACTACTTAGGGGGCTGGAGAGATGGCTCAGTGGTTAAGAGCATTGCCTGCTCTTCCAAAGGTCCTGAGTTCAATTCCCAGCAACCACATGGTGGCTCACAACTATCTGTAATGAGGTCTGGTGCCCTCTTCTGGCCTGCAGATATACACACAGACAGAATATTGTATACATAATAAATAAATAAATATTAAAAAAGTAATAACTCCTTTAAAAAAAAAGATTTACTACTTGGGTCCTGGAGAGATGAGTCAGCATTTAAGAGTACTTGTTGCTCTTACAGACGACCTGGGCTTTATTCCCAACATAAACATGGTGGTTTATGTCGGAGCCCACAAGACTATACAGTGAATGCACAGCTGATATACCAATAGGCAGATCCATGGGAAGTGTATATGTATGTACACGTCCACATAAAGCAACCCATTTTGCAGAGCTGTGGGAACACTTGTCTTTTGGAAAAGTCACTGTCATATCTGTAAAAACCTTGTGAAGCCATGAATTTTTCCTTTCAAAATGGGATTCATTCCCAGAACACCTCAGCAGTGTAATCTCTGCACCTCTGCACGAGCAATGAAGTGGCCTTGCTCCATTTCCCCACACTGTGAGACCTCTGAGCAATGACATTCACTCTTTGTTCTAACAGTCAAATTTATATAGAATCAATCTCAAAAATTACCTGCTAACAGACCACATAGAAATTTCTATAAAAGACAGGCACTGAGAAGGAAGGCAGCATGCCCCACCTTTGATAACAAACAAATCTGGGCATCGCTAAAGCTGGTTATCACCAAAGAGATCAGATGAGAATGGGTGACCCAGGATTGAGAGATGTTTAATAACTTTATCTAATGGTTTGGAATGTCAGGTACTTCCCCTTGAATGCTGGCTCTTTCCTGGGTTGGTTACCTATTCCAGAGTACTGCTTTGTCAGGTTCTACCTACACCTTTCTATGATTTTGATATGCATATTATCATTGTCCTTGCCTATAGAATTTTCCAACTATGTCTGTAAAAACTAGAAACCTCGTGGAGATCAGCCCTTACTCCTACTCTTTTCTCCTCCCTACATCTATTCCTTCCCTTTACTCTCCTTCATTCTTCCCCTTATTCTTCCCCCTACTACCCTTCTTTCTTCTCCTTATACTTCCTCTTACACTCCTTTTTTCTTCTCCTTATTCTTCCTGTTATTCTTATTCTCTTCCGTACCCCCTCACTTCATTTTGTTCCCCTTGCATGAAAAATAAAGAAGATGCAGAGCTAATTTACTTGAGTTGATTTTTTACCCACAGATCCTCGTCTGCCATAGACAACCAATTCTGAGCCCTGAGAAGGTACTGAAGCTGGTACTCCTGGCCCCTCACAGGTTTACAGCCATCTGTTACTCTAGTTTTGGAGGATCTGATGCCCTCTTCTGACCTACAGAAGCACCAAGCATGCATGTGATGTACAGACATACTTGCAGACAAAACACACATAAAATAAAAAAATAAATCTTTTTATAAAAATTAAGAATTACTATTTGTTGGCATCTCTAAGTAAGAGTCTATGCTGCCAGTCATACCATTAGTAAGATAATTGAACAACTCTGCCGTGTTGGGATTTTTTTCCCTCAGAGAAAAAAGCCATGCTAAACAAATTTGAATTTCATTTTGAACAGGTCCCAGAATAACAAAAGTGGTGATCAGGACTGAGGCTATTGAACTACACAAACATTTTTAACTTCACTAGAGGGTAATATAAGACACACAAAATTTTTGAATCAGGAAATAAAGGTAAAGAACAAATTATTAAAATCCAAAGTATTTAATTCTTCACTTATATTTTAAAATCAAATTAAATAATCTTTAAAGAGATGGGTGCATTTTAATGATATTATATAGTGTTTATCCACCTGGATTTCATAAAATTCTTAATCTCCACTCTTATATTAAGCTTTAAATTACTTTCATTGCTTCAAGGGGATTAAGAAGAAATCTGTCTTCACTCTTCCATTAGCTCTAGATAGACATTAAATCTCTTTCTTGGAATTAAATGTCTTATGAATGTGTAAAGACAGAAAATGAATTTTTCAGTGAACATTGTCTTGAGTAACTTTGTGTTTCTAATGTGATAATCTTTATGTTATCTTTAAACCACTTAACATTACCTTCAAGCTAAATGAGAAGTTGAACAGAGCTCTGTTTTGGTCCCCAAATACCATGATCTCAGCCTGCAAGCTTTTCTTAATTACCTAAGGAGTACAGAAGAATGTTTTTTTTCTGAAAACAATGTAGATATCAGTTCTCTTCTTATCTTTCATCCACTAAGCACTTTGCAGAGCTACCCACCAGGTCCTCAGTACCAAAGCTCATGGTAATTTTCAGTGACTGATACACTGTCAACTTTTGACATGTGGTGTGACAAGTCTTACAAGAAAAACCCTCATGTGGCTCACAAACTAGTTTTAAAGACAAATGTTGAAAGTTTCTCTGAAGTTCTTATCTTAGAGACATGGAATTAATTTGATTCTTGTCAAAATATATATATAATGTTGCTGTATAAGCAAAGGTAAGGCAAAGAATAGAAGCAGAAAAAGAGAATGTCTTTCAACTTCCAGAGAAAAGAGAATGTCTGTCAACTCAGAATTCCTATGGCATGCACACCTGAGTGTTGAGTCGTTTCCAATTCCTAAATTCTTCTTGAAGAAACCTGGTGATCCAGATGTTCATTCAGCAGCAATAATGAAGAAACGTGGTCATGTTCCTCAAATATGACTTCCTTTCTGTGCTAGTGACCAAAGCCTATATAAGCTACTAAGTATGCATGTATAAATGTATTCATTAAAGATATACAAATTTGAGGAAAATAGTATCCACAGACTGATTTTCTCCATCACCTATGCCTTGTCTCTTTATTCAGATCTCACCAGACTAAGAAGTAGTCCCTTCTTTCAATTCTAGGGCCCCATACATGCTGGGCAGGGTCCTACCACTGAACCACCACACCTGCCTTGGGAATACCCCTTCTGGAGCTGCAGGACCACAGTCCTGATAAGGCTTCTAGGATACTACAGGAAAGTGTTAATACATTACAGCATAGGTGTCTGGTGTTCAGACTCTAATCATCGCAAATCTCTGCTAGAGTTCTCATCACTTTTACTACACAGCCTGACCCCAACAAAGGGGTCATTCATGGTTAGAGGCCACAGATGCCTCTGTTGAAGCTGCAGGTGACCCTTCCAGACCAAGGCCAACTGTCTTAGTTGCTTTCTCATAGCTGTCATAAACACTCTTGACAAAAGCCACTTTTAAAAAGGCCAGGTTTATATTGACTGATGGCTCCACAGGGATAGGGTCCATCATGGTAAANAAAAAAAAAAAAAAAAAAAAAAAAAAAAAAAAAAAAAAAAAAAAGATAAGGCAGCAGGCAAGGCAGCTGTAATGGGAGAAACAAGAAATGGCTAGTTATATTTCATGTACCCTAGGAAAGGAGAAAGAAAGCAAGAAGTCAGACAGGGCTACAAAACCTTATGACCCACCCTCAGAGAGTGACTTATTGGGGTTTCTACTACTTTGAGGAGACACCATGACCCGAGAAACTCTTATAAAGAAATAATATTAAATTGATGTGGCTTACATTCTCGGAGGTTTAGTCCATTATCATCACAGTGTTACATGGTGTCATCCAGGCAGACATGATGCTGGAGAAGTAGCCAAGTTCCTACATTTTGACTCTTAAGCAAGAGGAAGTGGTCCGAGACACTGGGCATGGCGTGGGCATATATGAGACCTCAAAGTCCACTATCACAGTGACATACTTTCTCCAACAAGGCCATGCCTACTCCAACAAAGCCACACATCCTAATAGTCCCATTGGGGGCATTTTCTTTCATACCACTAAGGTGATCTACTTCCTCTACTGAGGGTCTACTTCTTAAGGGTTCCACAATGTTCCCAGAAAGTGCCCCCCACTGGAAACCAATTAGTCAAACACACGTGGCTAGTGGTGACATTACACATTCGAACCACAACAGTCCTTCACAAGCCATTCCACTCTCTAATTCTGCAGCCTTCTCAGCATTAAAATGGATTTGAAGAGTAAGTGTTGCTCAGCTCAGATCCCATAGATTTATTTCCTTCTCAGAAACATCCCCTAATTCCTAAAGCAAGGAGAAGTCTTTGCAATCTGAAATCAAGTCACTACCCTCCAGTACAACGTGATCATGGCTCTGTATATGTTCAACTAGTCTTCCCTGCAATTAAAATCCTAAGGATGCTCAAGCCATTCTTAACTTTAAGTCCAGTTTTATAACATCCTTACTGTTATCAGCTTGCAGGTTTCGTTTCCACACAAAGTATATCCTTTAATTTGTCTTCTCTTGCTTACATTTCCTCTGATTTGCATTGGACATGCTTTACTCTCTTTATGTTGAAACAGGTAATTTATCTCCATCTTTAATCAGTAAGTAAGCTACTGCCTCATGTATCTTCAAACTTCAGTGCATAACTTAATTTTTAATAAAAATATTTATAGGCTGTCTCCAAGACTGAGTATGATAGGGTGTTGCTGCAGCTCCAAACTTTGGGGTGCTGCGACATAAAAATCGTAAGTTCAAAGTCATACTAAGCTAAACGGTAAGACTTTGTCAAAAAAAGTCAAAATAATAATAATAATAATAATAATAATAATAAAACACACCATAGACTATCTCTAAGGATTCTTCATCCACATCACTTTTGATTATCCTGAGAAGAAATTCTTAAGAAACCAGCCTCTTCATTGCTATGTCTGGTGGGAACTTCTTAGGTCTTATCTATTTTTAATTTATCAGTTTCCATCTTCCATCCATCTATTAACTTTGCAAGTCATTTAATGGTAGTGACAAGTATATAGGATCCACCAACTTGTGCTTAAATGAACAGATAATGCAAAGGTGGAGGGAAAAAGCAATCATCCTAACATTCTCACAGAATTTCCAGGAAGAAAAATACATTCTCTTAAGAGGCGAAGACCTTGATCTTGACCTGTGACTAATTTGATATGCCTAGAATTGTACTTTTGTTTATTTTTCTTGTTTTCTGTTGCTTTGCCATTGCTCTTGCTGCCTGTTGATATTGTGAAGTTTTCCTTCGCTGGACCTTAGGGGAGACTTTTTGAATATTTGCTTTGAAACTGATTTTCCACCCCTATTATTCTTGGAAATCAACTCCAAAATAAGAACAGAATACTTTATTAAATCATTCAAAATGTTTTGCTGTAACTAATCTTTGTCAGGTTTATCATGACACAGATTATCATATTATAAGATTTCAAGCTATTTTTATCTTGGTGATAATATTACTTTTGTGAGAATTTTCATGGTACAGCAACTGTTGTATCTTATGTTTCATTTTATAATACAGGCATCTTACATTTGCAGTAATTTAAGAGACAGTATCAAACCAGCTTGTCTCCATAGTCACTTCAGAAGACAGTCCAAGGAGGCAAAGCTTTGTCTCATTATCTGTGAGGCAGTATTTTCATGTATCTCATCTGGTAATCCTTTACATGAATTTATTATATTATCTTGAATTTAGTAACATTTTGAAATATTGAATATAAACATAACAATGCACATGATGTTTAAGAGAAATAAAAGATATGACAGAACAAAAGACTTAGAGTTTTAAACTTTTTTATTATTACTAATTTGTTACTTTTAATTTGGGTCTAATTTTGCATTGTATGAATTCTCCAAAGTTCACCTATCTACTCACCCATTGAAGGATATGTGGACTCTATCTAGTATTTGACTCTCGTGGATGAAGCTGCCAAACATTCAAAAAAAATTCTAAATCTTATAGGAAGTGCATATCTGGTTTTTAAAGAAATTGCTGAAAGCACACTCTCTTTACTTGAGTGGCATCACAGCCTCTATGACCTCTCTTTGTCTCAGTACAACACACATCATATGTCCGCTCTGTACATCATAGCCTGAAACTGGTATCTGTCTGCTGAACTCAAGGTGCTTTTAAGAAACCTGTCACTAGAGAAATTCCCAGGAATCCAGAAGGATGACCCCAGCTAAGGCCCCAAGCAATAGTGGAGAGGGTGCCTGAACTGGCCTTGCTTATCCTAGATATAGCGGGGAGTGAGAGCCTTGGTTCTGCCTCAAAGTGATGTGCTATACTTTGTTGACTCCCCATGGGAAGACTTACTCTTTCTGAGAAGTAGAGGAGACAAGGAACTGAAAACTGGAATTGGTATGTAAAATAAGAAAAAAGAGTTTTTTTAAATTAATTAATTAAAAAAGAAAAACGTCAGACTGTTTCAGACACTTTTATTTCTCTGCTTCTCCCTAAGCAAGAACAAGCAGTGTCTCTTGAAAACGTTTCTCTGGTACATTCCTCACTTGCCTGCCTGTTCCATTCCTGCATGGCCTTGGAGACCATGGCACAAGGCAAAGTTGTGGTTTTTTTTTCTTCCACTCCAGGATGTTGAAACAGCACTCTCCTTGTTGCTTGTGTATCTTAGTGATCAACTGTAGTGTCCTGTGTGACCTGATAATATTAAAAGGATGAAGATGTTGAGATTGTGATCCGCTTCCTTCTGCGTTATGCTGATAGAGACTAAATGAAACATTTATTAATAATTGAGATGTCAGTGTTCCACGATAACACAGAAATGTGAAGTGCCCATAATAGAGAGGCAAGCCATGGGCACGGAGAGCTCAGCCCTTAATATTTAGTTGTATGCCTACTGAGGTGTCCATGTATTGCTGTTCTTCTGGTAGCCCTCAAGCTGCTTAGCATTGTCCATGAGTCTGACTGGGCTGCCGGGGACTGCTTTGCTGGTTGGCTCCCCTTATAATCTGTCATCACAGTGCTCTGCATTACCACCAAGGGAGTCAACTCTGGCAGCGCAATCCCGACAAATTGGCATGGTATAACATCCCAATCATATTAGCTCTCTTCACACTTTGTTCTGACATAAAAGAAACCAGAAAACGTAGATGCTGGCAAAGTAGCCCTAGGTTTAGAAACTTTTGTCTCTGGTTTAGTAGTTACTGTGCCATCCCTAAGGCTGTGCTCCAGCATGGCCAGTTTGTCCTCTAGCTCTCCATGGAGAGCACAGCAGTGAGCTGATGTCTGAGGGCTGAGTGCTCTCTTCATGCACTTTTGTCCTCTTATTCTCACCTGTATGTGTAAAAGCAAAGGACTTCCCCTTGTGCTCACACTGGGTGCAGTAGACGATGGAGAATATTCTTAATCTGACCTCCTGCTTTCCCTGTCCTTAGATAAAATGGTGAAACATCTGCATCTTCTCCCCTGGTGATGAGATGCAGAGGTTTATTATAATTACTGTGACATTCCCTCATTTGCTGGGGAGAGATACTGCACAGCGTGGTAAGACAGTGAGGTCAGACGACAGTTTTGTAGTTCTCTCTATCCACCTTGCGAGTCTCGGAGCTCAAACTCGGGTCCTCAGGTTTGGCAGCACTGAGCTGTCTCAAAGGCTGTGTGTTTCTTTATCTTGTCTCCCACCCAAAGTTTAATGTCTCCCAGAGCACACTCTCTGTGATTATGTGTCACAAGCTTCTTGGCTCTTTCTATATCACGCTGGTCACATGGGCTTGGGAGCATACCATATCCTTTTGTGTGGGTCATGATTTTATCCCTGCCTTCTGCATCCAAGACACACTCATGGCTCTGGATTCTCTGTAGGATGGTAGGGAGTCTCAGTGTCTCCCTATCACCAACTACAATGCTGATGCTGCATGCTGACTGCCTCTCTTCTACAGCCAAACTCTGAAATTCACTGTTATCCCTGACAGTCTGAACTTGGTGAAGCTAGCTAAGATTTCCCTTTCTCTTCTCTCCTTTACTGTTTCTATTTTAGTTTTTGTTGAAAATAGATTCATCTGTCACAGGATATATCCCCATCACATCCCCTCCATGCATTTCTCCTCGCTCCCCCCCACATCCACTCTCTCCAAGAACCACTCCTCTTCCCCTCTATTTCCTCTTCAGAAAAGAGCAGGTCTAAACATAAAGGCCAAATAGTACAAAGCAAGACGCAATAAGACAAACGCAAGCATATAGAGGCTGGACAAGGCAACCCAACAAGAGGAAAAAAAGTCCCAAGAGCAGGCAAAAAGTCACAGACACACCCACTCCCACTGTTAGGAGTCCCACAAAAGCACCAAGCTAACAACCATAACATACTCAGAGTACATGGTGTAGAGCCTTGCAGGTCCCATGCTTCTTGTTTCAGTCACCGTGAGCCCCATGTGAGCCCTGCTTAGTTGATTTGGTGGACCATGTCCTCTTGGTGTTCTCTATCCCTTTGGACTCCTCTAGCCTTTCCTCTCTATCTTTTCCAGGGCTTCCTCAATCTCCAAGGGGAGAGGCCCAATGGAGACCTCCAATTTAGATTATCTCCAAGCATATTATCTGGCTGCAGGTCTCTGCATCTGCTGCCAGAGGAAGCTTCTCTGCTAAAGGCAGGACAAGGCACCAGTCTTGACTGAGTATAGCAGAATATCATTAGGAATCATTACATTTGTTTATTTATTTATTTACTTTTTATTTATTTGCCAGTCATGCTTGGTTGTACCTTTGGTTTCTGGACTATCCAGTTTCTGATTACTGCCTATGCAAGGATGTGTAGGGTGTGGACTCTCTCTCATGGAGAGGGCTGCAAGTTAATCCAAACATTGACTAGTCGCCCCCACAAGTTCTGTGCCACCAATGCCCAGGTACATCTTGGAAGTAGGACAGATTGTAGGTCAAAGGTTTTATAACTGGGTTAATAGTACTTAGCTTTTTCTTCTTGTGTATGTAGACATGCTTATAACTGTCAAAAATTGGCAAGGTTCAAAGAGATGAAAACACTAATAATAAATCTGCTGCACTCTTTTGCACCTTTTTATTTAGAGACATTTTAAAACTAAAGATTAATGTACTTATAAGATGGCAAAGTGTTTCTTTTTGCTCTTAGAGAATCTCCCTTCAGCTATCTTTTAATTGTCGATGAATAGTTTACTCAATAAAATCTTTAGTTCTCATTTTATTTTAAATTTCATAACGTGACTTTAACGATTTTCCTCGTTTTATGTGCCCAGTTTAGGAACAGTAAGGGCATGCACCCTCAGCATCCATCTTAAGAACTTTTCATTTTCTCAGACTGAAACTGTATATTCATTAAAAAAAATCTTCTTTTCTTCCTCCATTTCTGTCTTTATAATTAAGATACTTTTATGTAAATTAAGTCATACTATATTTGCGAGCATATTTAGTACAACATATTGTTATGAAATTTCATCCTTGTAGCATACTTCATATTTTCTTTCTTTTAAGGTTGTATAATAGTCCATTGTTAATGAATACCACATTTTTTCATTTACTTGGGGGTATTTTATTTACTTTCCTCCAACCCTCTCATATACTCCACATTTCCCTTCACGTTCACAGCCTCTTTTTTAATCAATTGTTATTGCATGTTCATGTTTATATGTATTTATATATACATACATATTTCTAAATATAACCTGTTGAATCCATATAGTTTCATTTGTATGTATATTTTTAGGTATGACCATTTGGCACTGGACAATCAGTTGTTGTGGTTGTCCCTGGGAAGGACTTCCTTTCTCACTCCCATCTTTACTTCATGGCATGCGTGTAGTTCTTATATACCACAGTTTTCATTCATTCATCCAACTATGGAAACCTGGCTTAGTTTCGAGCTATTACGAACAAAGCTGCTATGAAGATTAACATACAGATCACATTTGTGTCTGAACTGGAGCTATTTAGATATAGACACAGAATTGGAATTGTTGGAGCCTATGGAAATACTGTTTAATCTTTTAAAGAACGATCATACTCTAATTCATCCTCTTATCTACCATACCCCAGAACATTTCTCTTCATATTATGTATATCTATTTTAACATAAATAATGATAGAAAATGTATTATCTAAGGAAATTACTTCCCAAACTTGCCATTTTAAGCAATAAAAATATACCATATAGTTTCTTTCAGTCAGGAATCTGAGCTTTGGATGTCTTGGAATCTGGGTATTTGGGGAAGTGAGGAGCTATAGCCAAGCATATTCATCTTCTGTCTATTCAAGAAGGTACAGAAGTACTGCCAATTTCTCATGCTGCTGCTTTAGCCCTCACTGTACCCTGCTGCCTGAACCTCACATGAGCAAGTCTTATTCCTATTCAACCCTTTTGTAATCTAGTATCAGGAATGACATCTCACTACTTTTGCTGTATTCCAATTGTTGAATGCAGCACACCTTCAGGGCAGGGTCTGAAAATGGGTGTGAGTGCCAAGAGGCCATTTGGTACAGTTAGTATTCGCCTACCAGAGAAGATATTTGCTCTGCTTACATTTTCATTTCTGTAACATAAAACAACCAAGGAAAAGACATGTCTCAAAATCTGGCTAGTGGGTGATTGAGTGCCCTTTCACATGTTAATATATACTTCTATATTTAAAAGCATAGAAGACATAACCTGCCATAATTCTAACCTGGGATAATTTCAACATTTATTAGTTGATTTTATTGTGCTATATTTAAAAATCAAAATCAAATTTACAAATCAAAAATCAAATCAAATTAAATGCCTCTCCAAGAAGGTATTAGGAAAACAATACCACTTACTGACTCCTTTTGTGGCTTTCCTGGTATTCTGTGGAAACTGTCATTTCATGATATATGGCACTAGATACTATGGATGTATGGATGTAAATAATGCAGTCTATTTCGAGAATTTAACACTGGTTACTGAGAGCCTTTTATGCTTTGAATTTGTAAAAGTAAAATACTTGGGATATATGCGTGTTATTTTTTCTTAGATTGTTTGCTTTGGTATTATGTATATTTTTAATAGCATTAAGAATAATGAGGAAAGACCACAGCTTTATTAAGCATGCGCAGGTTGCTTAATAGGAATATCGAGACATGACATTAGTTATTTAATTATCTGCCTCTGTCTCTTTGTCTCTCTCTCTCACACACACACACTCTTCTCTCCCTCTCTCTCTCTCTGTTTTTTGGGTGTGTATATGTATGTATGTGTGTATGTATGTATGTTGTGTGTGTGTATGTGTGCACATTTGTGGAAAGAATGCTATTGTAAGATACTAATCATGGAAACACATGAAATGAACAAAGATCTACTCACCCTAGCCAGGGAACTGACAATGGAACAAATACAAATATTATCAAAATCTAATGGGGTGAGCAATTTAATTTATTGGGGTTACTTACAGAAGTTTGGGTAAGGGGTTACTTATAAGAACAGAAATGATTCAAAGACAGCTGTATCCACCAAAGTCCACCCCAGAATGAGTGACAACTTAATAAAGCTGGAAAGTTCACTGCACCTCAAGAAGTTTAAAGAAAAAAAAACACGCTTTCAAGTAGTTCAGTGTGTCTGGGCTTCTTCCTGGAAGCTCAACTTCTCTGAGAGTTCTCCTATGCAGGATGGGAGAGACTAGTGTATTTGGTCAGTTTCAGGGACTTCCTGAAGCTTTCAGTTTGCTCACATCCTGAGTCTTACAAGCTTCCTAGCCAGATGTTTTATCTCAGAGGACATTCTACACACAAGCACATGTGTGTGTGTTGAGGTATGTGATTGTACATACACATGGAGATCAGAGAACAGTTTTAGCTGTTCATCCTCAGCATTCACTCATTAACAGGTCCAGAACTCAGCAAGTAGGCTACACAGTCTAGTCCCCTCCTGAGTGCTGGAATTAGGAGCATGAGCACAATTTCTTGGTTTTGTTTTTCAATATAAATTCTGGGAAATTAGTAGGGTCTTACAGAACAAGCACTTTAGTGGCTGAGCTTTCTATCTAGCATTTTTTGACTAATTATAAACAATAGAAACTATTTTCTAGAGTTTTTATGTATTTTTGGACTTATAATTGAGCAAAATATCCCTAAAATAATTAGGTAGATTACTGTTACTCTCTACAAAATGTGAAAGACATATTCTTGAATTAATTGAAAAGCTGTACCATGTATTTGAAGCCTGGACTTGTGAGCCACTTGCGTCCCAGCATAGCTGTGAATACAGCTCTACACATGTACAGATGACAAGACCGTGTCACAGTGTCAAAACGTGGAACAGCCTTGTGTGAAGAACAAATAGAGGATGGATTGTAAATATCCAGAAGTGGAGAAAATGTTGTGAATCATTGCTCAAATATTTCCTTAAAAAACAAGAATAAATTTTTCCAGCCAAACTGCATTGTCAACTATTTGGAAATTGCTGAACTTTGGGGAGAGAATAGTTTTAACAAAATACTTTCACCTATTAGTTAACTTCTAGCAACAGGTAGAGCCTATCTTAGTGAATGGAATTTTATATGTTAATAAGATGGCATGCCAAGATCTGAGCATGCAGTCTTCAACTAGTAATGGCTGCTGGTGATGAAGAGGGAAAGGCAAATGCTTACTCTTGGTGGGGTTTTCTTGGGGGGGGGGATGGTGATTAAAAAAATGATTCCTTCTATTTCTCTTGTGCTTTACCATGTGTAGTACAGTTAATGAAAAAAAATATTTGTGGAATTTTTAAGACTAATGTTGAATAGTCCCAATGGTACCTTCCTGTGCTCAGGATGATCTCTAAAGTCCCATCCATCTCCAAAAGCTTATGATTATGCAATCATAATTATTCTAATGCTATTTAACTAAGTATAAACTACTTAGTATAAACTACAAAGAGTAGTTTAACTGTTCCGTAGTTTAAACTACAAAATAAAATATTTATTAAATAAAATTATTCTGCTTATCTGATGAATCCCCCTAAAATCTGACTTTATTGCTCATGTTCCAAAAGTGATTTTTTAACTTTTATTTATGTGTAGGTATGTATCTGTGTGAGTGTATGTCACATGTACAGGAATCTGCAGTTGCTACTTGAGGGTATCAGATCACAAAGCTATAGTCATAGCTAGTTTTTGTGGAAAGCTACATAGGTTGTGGGAACTGAACTAGAACTTTCAGAAGAGCAACAAGCACTCACAAGCACAAAAGCATCTCTCAAGCCCCCAAACATAATTTTATAAAATTCTTTGTAGTTTATTGAACTTATTTTGTAAAGACATTTATGTTTATGTGTGTGCATGTCTGGGTGAGTTTATATGTATAATGTGAGTGAGGGTGCCCACAGAAGCCCAAAGAAGGCAGTAGATCCCTAGAAGCTAGAGTTGTAAGAGGTTATGAGCTGCCTGAATGGGTGCTGGGAACCAAATGTAGGTCCTCTTTAAGAGCAATATATGTTCCTAACTTCAGGGATGTCTTTCCAGCCCCTTCAATTGATTTTTAAAAGCTTGTTTTTCTTAAGCTCAGACTTGCAAATTTAAAAGAATTCTGAAATGAAATACTCTAGAAGAATTCCAAATATATCATAATTAAAAATTATGCCAATTATTTCTAAAATTTTATCATAATTTTCCAAATTTGATGTAAGAACATAAGTATACCTGGAAGAATCTGAATTTACTTTTTGATAGCAAATAATTTTTTACATTTCTTATCTAAAAGGGTTAATAGCATATACTTTATTTGAATTTTGGTGTAATTCTTACTGTTTTAAACTTAGAAATGTTAATTTAAAAGACGAGTCATTCCTATAAATGATTAAAGATAAAATAATTAAGTCATTTGTTACCATAGGGTAGTACCCGGTGACAGGAGCATAGAAACTGGAGATCTAGAATGTCTTCTATAAGATATTATCTTCTAGACATAACAGGAAGCTGCACCATGAAATAAATCTCCACAATATGGTGACCAAAACAATACCTGCTCTCACACGCCAGAACCAGTCAATAAGCCACTGTGGCTAGGATTTCACAGGGTCCCACCCCTGGAAGAAGAGTTACCAGCAACCAATGGATGTTGGGAAAGCAAGAATCTGCTTTTTTCAAGGATAAACCCCTGATGGGTTATCCAATCACATAGTCAGCCATAAATATATGTTCTTAAGATCAACACTAAACGAACTTAGAATGGTGTGTGTGTCTGTATGCAACCATAATAATTAAGAAAGAAAGGTAATGAACTTGAGAGAGAGTGGCAGAGCACAGAAGAAACTTGAGGGTTTTTTTTTGGTGGAAATGGGGTGAATACTGTACTCATGTATTAAATTATCAGAAAATTTAAATTATAAAACAACAAAAAGAAAGCATAATGTTATGAAGAAAACCCACAAGCAGATGAAGTGAAAGAGGTCCTCAGAAGCAGAGCTCCAAAGCAGTAAATAAGGCTGTGAGTTCTTAGGGGAAACCTTTTCTAAAATCTCAGGTAATGGTTATTCAGAGGTGGCAAAGTCTTTAACTTGTAACAATAAAAATAAATTGATCGCTGTTGGTTAATTTAGAAAAACCGAGCTTCTCCTTCTCTTGGCTTGCAAGAACGATGAATGACACTCTGTTTCTATTGTAGGTTGGTGCATAGGACTAGTGAGTTCTAGAAATACTGCAGGGAATATATACAAACCCTCTAGGCAAACTGGAACCCCCTACGCAACTCAAGCTTTGTTAGAGAGTTTTTCCACTTAACACTGTCTTATGACCACAAACTTCAACAGAAAGCAGTTCCACTTGAGATGTTCCTTCTATCCACTAAAGGGGCCAGCTATTACAGAATCATTTGATTTGGGGAAAGTTAAATACCACTTTACTTTGTAGTGCTATACAAGAATGTAAAAGCATAACACAGCTGCAAACATGGAGGGGGTCCGATATGAAGTTTCTAGACTTCCAAGCACCTGTAGGTCTTCTGAACCCTTATCCCATGCTGATGAACATCTTTCTAGTGAGAGGACCTGGGAGACAAAGGAGAGAAAGATAGTAGTGAATGGTGCCCAGGTCTGTGTTCTCCTGCGAGAGGGTGGAACATGATGCGTGGTGAAGGAGGACAGCTCCAAGGAGAGTGGTTAGGAAAGTACAGGTCAGGTGACCAGAACTGTGACAGTCTAAGCTGAGACAAATGAGTGAACATGACCTGGACATATGGTGGTAAGAAAAGCAAGCCTTTCCAAATGAATGAAGTGTTCACATGGGCAACAATGCTGTTGAAGCAGGGCACAGAAATCCTAAGATGTATTGCCCCCATGTTTTGTGCAAATGACAATATAATTTTCTTTCTAAAGCAGTTATAGGCAAAGAAATCCTTTTTTGCAATTGAGAACAAAGCTATTTTCTCCATATGCATTATTTGTTGTCCCAGTGATATATAGCTAATAAATGTGGGTATAAATATTTAAGCTATTAATGGCCACGTTACACATTATAAATAGTTCTATGAGCTCACCAGGCATTGTAAGTGATGCATTCTGCTTCCCCAAGGAACCATGGATAAAGTCACAGTCACATAATACGCATTCACCAGTGACAGATGAGTACTTTGTCAGTAAGCAGATACTACAGCGGTGTAATTTCAGTCAGTAAAACTGGGGGCAAGGAGGATATTACATAAACTGACCTCATCTAACTGATAGCACGCTATGACTAAGGAAAAGTTTAATTCTTGCAGAACTAATTTTAGTATCAAATGTTACTTTTAAAAAGCCTGAGATGAATGTGCAAGAATGCACTGGTGGCAATGGCCATTTAAGAAGACTGTGTGCACCATTTGAGCTATTCTGTTACCCATTTCCATCTTTTCCTGGCCTTATTTTTCTCTGCTTATACATATAATTAAGCCATAAGGAAAAGCTAATAAATCATCTCAACAGGATGCTAGAGGTATAGAAATAAAGGCAGGTCAGTTTCAGAGATGGCCATGTTAATTAACTTTCATGATTTGCATTATACACAGCTATCATTCTGTCTGAGGATCACTTTTCTGGTTTTTAAAAAAAAAAAAAAAAACAAACAAACAAGAAAACAAGGTCTAGAGAGATAACTCAGCAGTCAAGAGCTCTGGCTGCTCATCTAGAGGACCCAAGTTCAATTCTAAGCACCCACATGATGGCTTAGAACCATCTATAACTCTAGTCCTGGGAGATCGGATGCCCTCTTATGGCTCTACTGGGCATCAGTCATGCACATGGTACACAGACATACAGGCAGTCAAAAGACTCATACAATTAAATAAAATAAAATAAAAATAATTTTAAAAAACAGAAATATAAAAACAAGCTAAAAAGTTGCTATGAGACTGAATGCATCCACGTAGACAGCTGCTCAGTGAGCGCTAGTAAGACATTATGATGGCTGAACTGCAGAATGGTGATGCCTTCACCTACTGAGCTCTCATTAGTCAGCTGGCTCCCCACTCAGGGGCATGACTATGATTGCTATGGCAACCTCAAAATGCAGGCGTAATGTCTCCATTTCAAGAAACTGAAACTAAAGCTCAGAAGGGATATGCTCTAAGTCGCACAAATATTACTAAACGGCAAAGCCAGAAGCTGGCTCCAACCCAGTTCTGCTAAATTCCAGAATCTGCAAGAGTTCCAAACCTACAAAGACAGCAGAGAGATGAGGAGGACAAAAGACCCGGTGTAATCTCCTCACCACACCGACCCCACTCCCATGCGAGTGTGTGTGTGTGTGTGTGTGCGCGCGCGCGCGCGCGCGCACACACACACACACACCCTTGCCACGTCCCCTAATTCACTCACTCTCCCAAGCCAGTTACGGGAATGTGTTGAAACTCGGTGTTCTGTCTCTAAGATTACCCTAGATGATCTTCAGAAACCCAGAAAAAGAATTTCCCAGAATGAATGACGATTCTGGGATCTGTATATTTTCCAAAATGCGGTTTGTTTTCCCTTGCTGTTCTCTGATTATCCTCAGGCAAGGACTGATGTTAACAGAGAGAAAGAATGTCCTTCAGTCTACAAAGGCAAGAGAAAATGTTCAGGCTATCAGTGCTCTGGTTGTTGCTCACACTTGTTCGTTATGCAGCTTAAATTTTCCTGCACAAAATAAATCACATGCTGTAACAAAGAATGAGTGTATTTTCACGTAGTTAGAGGATAGATTTCCGGCATTTTTAAGAATATCTTTAAATATTTTTAGTAGTGATAAATCACTTTCCACTTAGCATTTGTTGATTTCCATATTAAATGTGGACAAACAGAATTTATTTAATTCCCCAATCTTACATAGTGTCAACTGGGATTTTAATAAAGAAGAAAGAGTTTACATGTTTATCATCATTTTTCTGTGTATCTGGGCTCAGAGTTGATATATCTGGACTGTAACAAGTATTTTCCACAATCACTTGGAGACTACCTCTATCTTGTATTCTTTTATATATTACACAAATCACATGTAACAAAAAGCTCTCCACATATTCTTACTATCGCGAAGCTAGTTACTGTGTTTTATGAATTGTCATTCTTGCCTTCAGATATACTTTGACAGAAAACAACAGTAATTTGGGGAATTCAAAACTGTGTTTAGAGTGGAGGACAGCCAAGGACACTCCACCATATACAATTATGTGAATGGGCTTAATGCATACATCTGAAGTAGAAAGTTGAAATGGGATTGGTTTTTCTTGTTTTTAACTATGGGTAAAATTTAATAAATAAATTATCTCAAAAAAATAAGTAAATAAATTATCTCTCTCTGACTTCTATTGTGTCTTATGGCATAAAATTTTAGCTTGTTGTGTCATATCCTAACTTCCACATTAAGTAAATTAGTTGACTTTATCTGAACTGGAAGATGCTGCATAATAAAGCATTGTGTTGATTGATTGTGATGTTCAACTGTGCTTAACACTAACTTTGCACTTTATATCCTCAAAGCACTTCACGAACATTAGCTAATTAATCATCATGTCACTGTGATGTCAGGAAGGTGGTTGAATTCCCATTTCTGAGATGAAGGAATTAAATAAAGTGGTTTATGACAATGGAAGGTCTTCAAAGGTTTAAGTATGAGCACCTCAGGCAAGTTCTCCTTCCGTGTGTTCCTCACAGAAGGAACGCATGTGACTCAATGGCTCATCACATGGACCATCACTCCTCGAGTGTCCAATGGGACACACTGCTACTCCCAATAATCCTAGTAAGCTGTTAGTCTCAAACAGCTCTCATGTGGACTAATTTTACCTAATACTTTTTTTTTTTTGGTTTTTTCTAGACAGGGTTTCTCTGTAGTTTTTGGTGCCTGTCCCAGAACTAGCTCTTGTAGACCAGGCTGGCCTCGAACTCACAGAGATTCACTAATACTTTAAATTTTAAAAACATAATGCTTTGTAACTAGGAATTTCCTGAAATTTTATAATAGATTTTATTCAGGGATTATTAGTTAATCAATTCTGAAAACAATACTAACTACTGGAAAAGTTTTATTTATCAGTCTACAATCAACTATATTAACTAAAATACCTGTTGTTATTCCACGGGCAGATTATTCAACAGGCAGGTAATGCTTTGAATAATGGTCAAAGTGCCTTGTACTCTCTGAGGAGGTGGATGGGGGACAAAATGGGAAGAGGCATGGGTGTAGGAACTGGGATTGGTATGTGAAATTAAAAAAAAAAGATTGTTTTTTTAAATAAAATTAAAAAATCTACCAAATTTTCTAAATTTTTAAAGGAATTCCACTAGCAAAGTATTGATTTAACTTTGCTAAATATTTTATGTGTTTTATGATATTGTTAATCTGACAATCATAAAATTCTATATTATCTAGACTAAAACAGATGATGAGAATACAGAATATATTGAGGAAGGGATATAAAATCAAACAGTTATTAAACTCTTACAAAGTAAACGCAGTGGTTAACCACCAGACAATCAAGTCATACACCATCACATGTTCCCTGTTCCTTCTGTTATGTCACTACATTCCAAATATAGTCTTTGTTGATTCCTTTAACTATTAATTATTTTATCTATTTTTTGACTTTACACAAATGTAATTTTGTCAGATGTATATTTTTTAATATTTTTGCTTTTTTTCTCTCAGTATATTTTGACAGCATTCTTCCCAGTATTTTGTAAATGGTTTATATTCATTTCTGTTATTTTACAGTATTACATAAAAGTGTGTGTGTGTGTGTGTGTATGTTTGTACATGTGGACATTCCATGACTTACTGGTTGACGCTACTATTCAAGTACAACTAGGTTGTAACAGTTCAATGTTAGCATGATTATCAACACTTTTCTGTGAAAGTTTTAATGTACATAAGTACAAATTCCTATGGAAACTCAAAGCTGTAGACAGGAGTAACCTTACAAATTCTCAAGGTCAAGAACTTATTGTTTTAGAACTTTTATTCTAGTAATTATTAATTTATAACCATATTTAATTGTAAAATCAAGAACTTTTGTATATGAGAATTCAGTTGATCCAAATATATATAAAGAACCAACCTAAAAATTCATTGGGAAAAATATAATTCTTTAGATGTAAAATGATTTCTTCATTGTAACTACATTCAACACACTGAAGTAAGCAGCCATTGATAGGAAAGAGTTGATTTGGCCCCTGGAATGTCTACTTGTCTGTCTTTTCCATTAACATTTTATTGTTAATATTAATATTAATTGAAGAAGTATTGTATTATTAATATTAATGAGTAAAATAATAGCTTCCTTATTAATATTCAAACCTTATGAACTATTACAATTATACAACATATAACACATAAAATAAAAATTATGTTGTATAGTACAATGCTGGCAATGTCAGTCTCCCGGGTTTGTTTGCTTTCTAAGATTACATTAAGTTATTTATTGAGAAGCTGAGAACTATGTGTCGTGACTGAACCTACATAATAAAAATGGAAAGAATTGATATAAACTTTCTGACCTATATGCGCACCATGCCATGCTTACTCACACACGTGTGCATGCACACACACACACTAAATAAATAAGTGCAATCTCAAAATTAAACTTTCATTGAAAGTACACATTGTCTTAGAAATTAAAGTTTCTATAATACAAAATTTTTCATAAATAAATATGGTATAACCCTCAGAATTTCATATGAATATTTAAATGTCACCAAAAACAACATTGCTTCTGTGTAAAGATATGACATACTTTGTAAAATTTTGCTTTGATACTTGGAAAATGGAATTATTTTATTTATTAGCTGTTGCAGTAGACAAAATTAAACATAAATTTGCTTTTATATGTTCATTTTATGATCTGTCATCTCTGCTAAAGGAAATATCTGCTGGACCCATAGACATGCAATTTATTTAAAAAATCTACCAATATAAATATATATGCATATACATATATGTGCATTCACATGTATATATATATACACATGTCTGTACATACATGCATTCTGAGTATATCCCTTGTTCTAAATATTTGAAACCAGAGCTTTCTTTTGCATTTTGAAGCCTTTTCAAGTACACATTGTGATACTTTGCAAACGGGATCCAGTTCTGAACAGGAAGTGTTTATATACTTTATGTGCTTCTTAGACTTAAATTCTAAATGTGATTTCGACAATATTTTAAAGTTTTTCAGTGTGAAACTTTGTTTTATAATGACATCTTCCACTTGAGACAACATGCCAGTATTCACAGATCACACATTTTGAAATATTTTGAACTTCACCTATCTCGATATAGGGGCAGAAGGAAGTAGCTCTCTTAGAGGTAGACAGATGTTGAGGATTAAAATCATGTAACTGCCTTCTTCTGACCCTTGAGTAGTCTAGGTTCTGGGCTTTGGGAGAACTGCTCATTCTAGATAATGACTGCTAAACCCAAGAAGTGCTCTCAAACCCTTTGTAGCATCCCAAGACATTCTCCACAGTTCAGACACCAGGTGCTTCCTTACTTTTATTTTGTGGGTTCTCGTCGATTGTTTTCATATCCTAGCCAAATGAAGCACTCGCTTAGATGTTCCTTCCAAAGAGGATGTAAAAGTCGTAGTAAATCAATTCATTCTATGACTAGGACATCCTTCTAGATTTAAACTTTATTCTGGATTTGGAGGCATTATACTAAGCACAGCCTCATTGGTGTTACTGTTTTGTGTGTTCGAAATACTGTTATAAATAGAGGAAGATGGGCAATTATTTGAAGACGCTCTGCTTCAATATTTAAGGAACTACAGATCCTTCTCCAAGTCTACCAATAAATGTAGTCTTCACCACTCATCAAGAAGATTTGCCTTTCCAACAGACAGAGACCATTACAGAACACCACAGCCAATCAAAATGCAAAACTGTGAAGCCCAGTCCCTACTGGTATATCCACAACACAATTTCTGCAGCTGTGACTTAAGATCACTGTGCACGAGGGAGCAGAAAAAATGGGAGAGACAGAGACCAGGAAGTTTGCTGAGGCTGTGTCCCCTCAGAATGGCAGAAGCCACACCCATGAAGTCCCACTAATATGACTGCCCCAACGTGAGTTTAACAAGGACAACAGCAGTCAGTATTCATGCCAATATGAACAAGCGAATAAAAAGTTGAACTTTTTTCATAAAAATGTCAGTAGATTGTGTCTGCATCAATGAGAAACATTATCTTTCCAACGAATCCTCCTCTCCTCATTTCCATTTATATAGGAAATTGATTAATACTTAACTAATTGGTACTTGCAGTTGGGGATTAACAGAATTCACTTTTCTTCACTGGTCAACCACTGTAATTTAGATCCTTACTTCGATTTAAAGCTCTTATTATTTTCAAAGGTAATCATCTTCCTGTTGTTAGAAGTAAAATATCCAAGCGCCATGCTAATTATAGCTTATTTTGTGCCTCACAAATTAGCTAATTAACATCACTAGAAAGTGAATATACAGTGACTGAAGCTTGAACTGCTGAATTGGAGTCAAGCTTCTTGCACTGTACGGGGTTGAGAAATGTGTTATCGCCTGTCCTTAGGTCAGATACACGTCAGAGCTAATAACTAGGCAGAGATTCACTGTTCTGCAGAAGGGTGGGTTTCTCTGAAGCTTTAGTACAATTAAAACTAGGAGTTTATTCCATCAGAGCCCAATAGACAGATAAGAGTTGTGAGGAGGTAGGAAAACGGAACAATGTGCAGAGGTAGGAAACAATCGTTTCAGTGAGCACACACAGGACTCTTTAGGAAACTTTAAAATCAATGAAACTCATGAGTTTTTATTTGTTGGATAATATATTTCAAAACTTAAGATGATGACACTGATTCTTCAAACTCAGAATACTTTATTTAGGAGGAAATGACTAGAAATCCAACAGCTTCTGAGCTAGTAAAACTTAATTCCAATACAAACATAATCGTTGTGGAGTCACAGCAAGGCAGAGCCGTGATCTCAGGCATGACCCTCTACAAATATCAATGTGCTCCTTAGCACAGCTTCCAGAGCAAAACTCACCTGGGGTCACTTGGAATTATGAAAAGCTATGATGTGCCTTGGACAGTTCTACAATCTCGATGTTCAAAAGTGAGAAAGTTCAATAAAAGATGACCTTAAAATCAATAGAAGACACAGAATGTATTTTTAAAAATGTATAATAAAAAACTAAATAAACTAACTTAATGTTATGATAAATGGCAAAAATTTTAACACTGAGGACTAAGAAAAAACAAATTTAGCTCACCCTTTCTCTTTACTCTTGGAAACCCACTGACCATGCTCTCTAGGGAATCTAGTAAGAAATTTGTACTCTGCTCCCCACCCTCCAATTCTAATCCCAGTCTTATCTCCACTTGGTAGCAGGTCTCCAGATGCCAGCTCTCCTTCCTCTCTACTACAACTCCCAGGAAACTAAGCAAATCCTCTCCTCCAGCTTTCCTTCCTCACCATCTTGTCTCACCCCCAACACCATAGACACTGTCTCCATGTGGAGGCCACACCTACTAGGAAGTCAGATCTTACTGTGGATCTTCTCAGCTTTGCCCCAACTTCTAGTCCATCACCACTTCTGCACATCAGTTCCTAATACCTAGAAACAAGTTCTACCCAGAATCCTCAGGGGTCCCACCTGACAGGGTACTCAGAAGCACTCGATACCAGGCAACCCACAGACACCACATGCTCCTAACATCCAGAGAGAGCTACACAAAACAAGGAATGGAAACCTACTCAACAATGACAAACCAGACATCAATACTACAAACATAGCAAATTACAAACATAGCAAACCCAGATACTTAGATGCCAGTGTAAAAGCACAATCAACATCAGCCAAGGCAATTATGTCTCCACTAGAGCCCAACAACCTTACTACAGTATGCTTTGATAAATGAAATATAGCGGAAGTACAAGACACAGACTTCAAAATAGCTGTCATGAATATGATGAGGGACCTTTAAGAGGATACAAATAAGTGCATTAGTAAAATCTGTGAAAACACCAGTGAAATAAAATGAAGAGAATTATTCAGAACATGAAAATAGAAATAGAATCAATTAAAATACAAATGAAGAAAAACTGGAAGTGAAAATTTAAGGAATTTGAACAAGAATCTTGAAAGGAAACCTCACCAACAGAATACAAGACATGGAATAAAGAATCTCAGGCTTTGAAGACAAGATAGAAGAAACATATAATTTGGTTTAAAAAGGCAAACTATAACAAAAAAATCTAGGCACAAACATTCAAGAAAGCTTGGACATTTTGAAAATACCAAATCTAAGAACAGTAGGAATAGAGGAAAGAGAAGAAACCCAGGTCAAAGACACAGAAAATATTTTGAGCAAAATATCACAAAAGAATATGTGATGTTGATTGACGCCTAAAGAAGGGTATAAGAAGCATACAGAACACCAAATAGACTAAACCAAAAGAGAAATTCCACATGACACGTAATAATCAAAACCTTTAATATAAAGAGCAAGGAAAGACTATTAAAAGCTGTAAGGGGCAAACACTGTATAACATATAAAGGCAGACTTAATAGAATTACACCTGACTTTGCAAAGGAGTCTCTAAAAGACAGAAGGGCTTTGACGGTTGTACAGACTGTAAGAGACCAGAGGTGCCAGACCAGACTTTTATACTTAGCAAAACTTTCAATAATAATAGATGAAAAAAATCAGATCTTCCATGATAAAATCAAATTTAAGCAGTATCTATCTATAATCCATCTCTATGGGAGGCACTGGAAGGAAAACTTCAACCTGAGGAGGTTAAACATACCCAAGCAAACACACGGAATCATCGATCAGCAAATGAAAGAATAAAAAACCCACACTATGACAATAAAATGACAAGAATCAATAAACATTGGCCATTGATAACTCTCAACACCAGGTTGTTGAAATAGGAGCGGCAGGGCTGCGTCCCCGGCACCCGGCCGCCCGCATGGCTAGCTTATACCCAGAAATAATTACAAGGAAACTGTATTCTTTCAAACACTGCCTGGCCCGGCTAGGTCCAGTTTCTTATTGGCTAGCTCTTACATATTGTTCTAACCCATTTCGAATATTCTGTGTAGCCCATGAGCTGGCTTACCAGAGAGGATCTTAACCTGCGTCTGTCTGGAGTGGGAGCATCATGGCGACTCACTCACTCAGCTTCTTTTTCCCAGCATTCTCCTCTGTCTACTCCGCCTACCTAATTTTCTGTCCTATGAGGGCCGAGGCAGTTTCTTTATTAATAAGAAATCACTCCCACATCACCAGGTCCTGATCCCCAAAGAAAAGACAGACTAGCATGCTGAATACAAAAACAGGATCCATTCTTTGGCAGCATGCAAGACATACATCCACCTTAACATCAAAGACAGACATCACCTCAGGGTAAAATGATAGAAAAAGTTATTCCAAGCAAATACACCCAAGAAGTTGTAGTCAGTTTAATATCTGATAAAATAGCTTCAATCCAAAATTAATGAGAAGAAATAGAAAAGGACCCTACATTCTCATCAAAGGAAAAACATACCAATACGATATTTCAGTTCTTAATATCTATGCACCAATCCCAAAGGCACCCAAGTTCATAAAAGAAGAGCAGTTACAGCTAAAATCATGTAGTCACACATTAATAGATACTGGATGACGTCAGTACCCCATCCTCACCAATGTACAGATCATAAACCAAAGAAACCTAACTGAGAAGTATTAGAGATTAAAGACCGACTAGACCTAAGAGATATTTACAGAACATTTAATCAAAACACAAAAAATATACTAGTTTCTTAGAACCTCATGGAACTTCCCCCAAGTTGATTACATACCCAGACACAAAGCAAGTCTCAAAATACAAAAAAAAAAAAAGAAGGAAGGAAGGAAGGAAGGAAGGAAGGAAGGAAGGAAGGAAGGAAGGAAAGAAATGACACCCTGCATCCTAGCTGGCCACCACAGAGTAAAGCTGGATGTCAACAGAAACAGAAACAATAGAAAGCTTACAAACTCACGGAAACTGAACAACTCAGCAGTAGATGGCCAACACAAAACAAACTTACTGGCACTGTTTCTTTCTTTCCCCTCTTCTTTTCTTACCCTATAGGACTTTTGCTTATATATTACAACTTTCCATTTTGTTTTCAGGGAATTTTTGTGCCCGTCAAGGTGTATGTCTCTGCATCTATTTGTGATTTTTGTGCTTTTTTGTTAGATCTTTATTTCTCTATTACTTTGTTCTGTGCTATTCTTATTTTTTTATTTTATTTCTTTTTTTTCTAGATGCCTGTTTGATTACTAATGAGAGAAAGCAAGAACAGATATGAATTGGGGTGAATGGGGAGGAGAAAAAGATCTGGAAAGAGTTGGGGGCAAAGGCAACCATAATCAGAATGTATTGCATGGGGGGAAATCTATTTTCAATTAAAAATGGAAAATGTAAGCAGAGTGTTACTGAGAAAACACAAAAATAGTCATTTCAGTTACATATATAAATATTATAAGCAACAAATCAGCATGATAAAGGTCATTGTGTCTGAAGTCTTATGTTAATATGGCTGCCGTTCTTCCCTGGAGAGTGGTATATGTTAGCCTGAACAAGTAGGTATATCAGAATACTCCATAGGAAGAAAGAAAATCCTAAGTTTAATCAATGGCACCAAAGAACCCTTGAAGTGTGGAGGCAAGAAAGTCTGAGCCAAACCTTAGTGGCAAGGTTTAGCTCTGATTCCCACAGAATAAAAGCCAAAGATGCTATAACAGTGCTTGTTCATAAATTACAGGGACATGGCTCAACAAACGAGTCTGGGAAGGGAAACATTAGTGGCAGATCTTTGGGGAGGTGTTCAAAGAAGTCATGCACACAAGGCAAAACATATGAAACCAGACCTTCAGTTCTGCTACAGGACACCATCATAGTCCATCCACCAGAATCATATGACAGAAACTTGGGGGTCTCTCTTAGGAAAACCCTGGCCCAGGCTACCTCTAATGGCTCTTACTTCAAAGAAAGAACCAGATCTTTTGACACTATAAAAGGGCACAAGGTCTTCTTTGTTTGTTTGCCCATTGTTTCTTTATAAGAAATTAGAGGAGTTCGTTGAATAGCCTACAAAGCACAATGGTCTGAACTGTAAAGAGTGAAGACCACAGGCAGGATTTTCACTTTTGAAAACATTAAGGCATTGAACGAGCTACCCTGCTCCAGCTTCTTAGAGCTGACTGTGCACTGTCAGAATCCCAGGAGCAGCTTGTTCAGAGCCAGGGTCTCAGTGAGTCAGAGGTGACCTCCCTTTAATTATAGAAACTCGAGACCACATATCACTCTAATTAGAGAAACCCATGGGTGGATTTGTTGTGTAGCCAATTTGTTCTGAGGGTCCTCTTTTCTTATTATCTCCTTTCTCTTACTTTTGATCTTGTGCCTCTTTGAAGGTTTATTGTTTGAATGTGTGTGTATATGTGGGTGCCCATGTGTGCGTAGGTGCACCATATGTATACAGATGCCAGTAGAAGCCTGAAAAGGATGCTGGATGCCCTGGAATAGATTGTGAACCATCAGATATGGGTGTAGGAAAATGAATCAGGATCATTTGCATGACCATCAATTTCCAGTCCCCTAGTCCATCTGCCCCTTTATAAGCGTCTACTTCATTGCTCACTCCCAAAACACGCCGTCATTCAAATGCACAATGCACCACACACACTTACTTGGTCTGTCATTTCTCTTGCCTTTTGCGCACATCCAGTTATGCTCTCAGAACCTTTCTGAACAGCCCAGTAAACTACTCTTGTCCCAAACTGACAGTGACTTAAAACTGATAGGAAGCCTGTAGGAGCCTTCTGGAAAACATAGCTTAAGCAACTTGCTAAGGACCCAGGTGCGAGTGGCACTCACTTGTGCTCAGAAATCAGTCCCTCCGTGCTCTTAAAATTGTGCCAAGAGGTTTGGATGCTCACCTTACGAGACCTGGATGGAGGAGGGTGGTCCTTGGACTTCCCACAGGGCAGGGAACCCTGATTGCTCTTTGGGCTGACTAGGGAGGAGGACTTGATTGGGGGAGGGGGAGGGAAAGGGGAGGCGGAGGTGGGGAAGAGACAGAAATCTTTAATAAATTAAAAAAAATTGTGCTAAGAGGATGACTGCTCACCATGCTTTGCAACAGACTTTAGTTCTTCTTGAAAACTGGCCTTCCAGATTCCAAAAAGCTTGCTCAAAGCATGTGTCTCAAATAGAGGGAAGGTTGTCCAATCATTCTGTGAACACTCAGAAAAGAATTGTTACTGGAAGGGGAACAAAACCTCTTGTCTTTGGCCCAGAGTCCCACAAAGTTGAAAACATTTGCTTTGATTCCATACCCAGGTCAATGGACCACAGAAGCCAAAATCAGTTCGTTAAAACATCACCGCTGACCACAAGCCACCCAAGAATCAGACACATTCGTACCGACCAGTTCCTTGCCCCACAGGCTCATTTTCAAGGCCATATGGGTTGGGGGAAATTGTGTGTCTCTGTTAAAGTGGTTTTCAACGTGTATGTGAGATGGTTTTCATTCTGACATAATTTTTGATTGGTGAATGTAAAAGATAAATGTCAAAGAAAAGAAAGGCTTAGCTACTGCAAATTTAACTGTACACAGAGCAGCTGTCCCCATGTTTAGAAGTTAAAAGATGGGAAACTGTGTTTTTGTTCTTTGCACTATATCCATTACCTACATGAAGGGAAGACTGTTCAAAAAAGATGAAATACCATTTCTAGAATATATCCACAACTTCATTTTTCTTTATACATGTATAATATTCTGTTTTATAAGTCATCTAGTTTTATTATCCATTCATCTGTTGATGGACATCTGGGTTCATTCTGTGTCCTTGATATCATAAATAGATCCACAATAAACAAGATAGGCAAATCTCTCTCTGCTAGGATATGGAGTTCTCTGAGTATAGACCCAAGAATGAAAGGCTTTCTGACTGATTAGAGCTCTGTGATTGTGAAGAATTGGACAAACCTGGAGGCAAATTGTCTTGAGTGGTCTTTGAACCCCAGCAGTCATTTTTTTCCTACCTCTATGTCTGAATATCTTTGTGACTACCATGTGACCCTCTGTGCTATGTTAACAGACCACTAGTTTTTGCCAGCTTAAAAGATAATGTTACCAGCTAGTGCTTGAGTGGGAACGCTTCACCCGCCATGATATATAACCTACTTCCAGATGTTCAGTATTTGAGAAGTGCCTTGATTTATGACTTTTCTTTTCCTCTGTAGAAACTTCATGACACTATTACATTGGAATATGGTTTGGGTGATAGACTAAACCATGTTCTTTGATTATGGTCACTCATAATTACTCTGTTATTTCCTTCAAGGTGAGAACTTTGTCTTCTATCAACAATCCCAATACAATAGATTGATTTGGGGCTGGGCACCTTTAATCCCAGCACTCGAGAGGCAGAGGTGGGCAGATCTCTATGAGTTCAAGGCCAGCTTGGTCTACAGAATGAGTTCCAGGACAGCCAAGGCTGTTACACAGAGAAACCCTGTTTTGAGGGGGAAAAATATTGATTTTGGATCCTTTGCTTAGTATCAGACAACTTCTAAGATGGCCTGATTCCAAATACCTGTCCAGGACCACCATATTTTATACCAATAGTTCAATCTTTTGTGGTTGCTTTGTTAATTATATCTATTCTTCAGTCGAGTCTTTAGACAATCTTGTTCTTTTATAGATTGCAATGTGATACCATCAAAAAAATCTGATGTATAAATAAGCAAACAAAAACTGATTTAATAAATAAACCAGATCCACTAACTGCCTTAGAGTTAGCTAAGTAGCAGCTTAAATAAATATTTTTTGTTTTATGTTCAGTTTTGTTCTCTTTTATTTCTAATTACAACCTCTCTACTTTCTATCCACCTTCAAACCTCTACCTTGACCTCACATTCCCTCTCAAATACATGGCCCCTGGGTCTTTCATTGTTACTGTTAAATATATATGAGCACAGCCTGTAGGATTCCTTTAATGTTCTTCCTATATGTATATGTTGCTTATATATACAGTTACTGTTACGTTGCATATAAAAACAAATATATAAGTACGGTCTGCTGGGTCCCTTTAGTGTTGCATACATAAGTGTGTGTATGTGTGTGTGGTGTGGGTTTAGCATTGATGCTTTAATATTGGATAAGCAATTATAGAGATCATCCCTAGAAAAGACTAATTTAGCCTCTCTCAGTAGTCATTGCTTATAACTCTTTATCTAGGATTAGGGCCCTTTGAGATTTGCACCCTCATTGTTAGCAGGTCTATCGGTTTACCTTTGTTCAAGACTTGTTAGGGCAGCCATATTTTGGGTCTACTAAGTGTGTGCCTTCCCTGTCACTTCTAGGTTATACTCTCTTGCATCAGATAATCCACTTCTGTGGCTCCTGCAGTTTTTCTGTCCTCTTTTCTGCAATGTTCCCTGAGACTTAGGTGTAGGAACAGTGTTGTATATGTATCAATTGGGGATGGACATTTACGGATAATTTTCTCTTCATTTTAAACAACTTTTCTATAACGGTCTCTGACAGCTGTGAAAAAGGAAGCTTCTTTGATAAGGGGTGAGAACTACACTTACACATGTGTAAGAGGAAAAGCATTTAAAATGCAGTGAGGAGTTATATATACTAGCTTAGGAAAATGTCAGTACTAAGTTCTCCTCTAAGATCCATGTCCTCACAAGCTATAGATAGTCAGCAAGGTTTCCAGTACCAGCATACTTTTCCTGCTGTTGAGTGGTGTCTAAACTCAGGAAGAAAAATGTTTGCTACCACCAAGACATAAGCGTCACTAATGTACCTTTAGGGATAGCTTGCCATAACAGTCTTTGTATCTATAAGCATCACAGTTGGGTGTAACCATTGATGTATTTTTCTCCTTTGGCAGGTTGTATAGTTCTTCCCAGTACTATGAAAGCTAGTCTTCAGGGAGCAGGGTTTGGGGTTTAACACAACACAATCTATTTGGACTCCAAGTGTATGCCTAGCATACACGAACATGGTTTTAATCCTCGGCACCACATAAATTAACCATTATGGCCCATGCTTATAATCTCATTACTCAGAAGTCGAGGTAAGAACATCAGAAACTCAGTGCAGTCTTCAACTACACAAGTTTGAGGCCAAAATGGATAAATGTGTGTGTGTGTGTGTGTGTGTTGAGAGAGAGAGAGAGAGCGATTTATTCATCTGATTCACCTGTGTACCACAAGTGTTCCAATCAATACCCATCACACATAGGCACTCACAAACATTTGTTGAATGAAGGAATGATAGTTAATGAGTATTGTCTTAGATTAACACTCTCAGCTCAACTCTTAGATCAACAAATTTAAAAAATATTAAGTCGAAGCAGATGAAGATAAGAGACACAATGTTAAGTGAAATAGAATTTTTCCTGGCAACCGTATTTTGGCATGTGTCTTATTATCTGCATAACATGAAACTTCAGAAACAAAGTGGTCAGCTTAAATAATCTATGGAAGCAGCCTAGGATTTGAAATAAGTGTCAGAAGAAAAAGGTTCTTTTTATTCTATTGAATAAACAGCAATTCTTAGAATTGACTTAGTTAATCATTTATTGAACATCAATGTGATATATGTATAGCTACTGAATATCAGCATTTAATAGACCTAATTCAAAGACTCAGAAATGGGTTATTTGAACCAATGTCATCTGCTAGCTCAGAGTTCTCAAAACAGTTATAGTGAATCTTGCTGTATTTTACTCTTCCGTAACTATATNACAGAATTTGGAAAAAAAAAAAAAGGCCATTAGGTACAAATAGCTTACATGAGATTTGATGCTACAGATGAGGGCTGGAAAGATTAAAAAGCTAAGCTCCCAGCCATCCTGAAGTTGACAGTTGAGTAACTTGCTGCTGTATGTGGAAACACACCTGTTTCTTCATGGTTGTTACAATTCTTTTAATGTTCTTCTCCATGGTACATACTCCCTTCTTTGGTTAAGCAACTGAACTTTGAGGCTCAGCTCACTCAAATATCAAATACCGAACAAAAAATTTTGGAGAACTAGAAAGTGAAATAACCCAATCTGAATTTATGTATAAATATCCTCCAATCTGAATCTAAATATAAATTTCCCTTGATACTCCCAGCTATTTGTTATGAGTGCATAGTAGGCATATAAAATTTGAAACAAAGATGCAGCATAAAATATTTAATTCAGACAGCCTTCCTAGGTAGAATTTTCTTTGAAAGCCTCTGGTAGAAAGTATTCTTTAGCAAGGTTCTAAAGAACATTGAAGATTTGAATGGACAGAAGCCAACCAAAGTCCTTTTCAGATAGGAAGATGACGATACATCTTCAGAATAGAAAGAAGATAATTTTGAACAAATCCTAGTAGGGAGATCGATACTGATAGCAAGATAAAAAGTGAAGATGGGTTTACAAACTAGGTCTTGATGCAAGAAGCCCAGTGAAAAATGAGTTGGTATTCTAAGCTTCACTAGATTATTTTAAATTAATTTTAAGAATTTATGTATATGTATATACATATACATATTGGAGTATGACCATATCTACCCGCATTTGCCCATTCAGCTCCTCCCCTATACACCTCAACATGACCCCTCCCAATTTCATGTATTTCTTCCTTTTGATAACTCAGTAAATCCAGTTAGTGCTGCCCATGTGTGCAGGGCCACCAGTGAGAAGAGCATAATGAAAAGGGCTTGTTTCTCCACACTCTTGGCTCCTCACCTTTCCCCTCCATCCCAATCATACTGTCTCTAGGATTCAATACAAAACCAGACAGGGAATTTGCAGGAGTCACTGTGAAGAGAAAAATTTCCAATGCAACCAATAGAAATCTGAATTGAATTATATGAATAAAAGTCAAAACTAGTGTAAAACAAGAATAAATATAAGAACTGGCACCAAATAAGCATAGAGAAAGTCACTAATGAAAAAGGTTTTTTTTTTTTTTCGGGCAATAAAAGTTAGCCAATACTTATGTGGTGGAAAATCTCAACCTCCATCCACTTTTCCAGGATTATAGGGTAGTTTTAATTATGAAGGCTCCAGAGACTTTCCTCATATAAGGAAAATACTACTTAAAGACACAGGGTATCAAATTCCACCTTATATACCATAATATGTAGAAGTTGTTTTCATGGGTTTCGTCATGAGGAAAATCCTTCCAAGTAAATTCCATTCCAGTTTAGAATATTTTTCTATACATTGGGGACCAGTTTGGTAACCTTCACACTTTGAGGGGTGGAACCCAGGACACTTCCATCTTTCAGCTGTCATGTTTATACTTTCTCTTCTACACTCCAGAATTGTATGGAGTATTGGTCTACTGTCCCTTCCCTCCCCCAAACTACAACCATAAGTGCATTTGTCTTATGTGAACGACCGGGTTCAAGTGTGAAAATCATTAAATGGTTGGCAAAATTAATTACAGTGAAGTGGAAATGCCTTAGTATACTTAGACAAAAATATTCATCTGCATTGTCCTTTTTTTAACTTTAAAGTAATTTGTGAAGGTAAAACGGTTTCTTAGTAAATACCAATATTACATAAGAACTATATTCACCCAATCAAGTAGTCATAGAATTCTTTGTTTTATGCATTGATTTATTGTACAGTCTCGTAAATTAAATATCACACAGCTTGGTATGAGTTATCAAAGGTCCATCAAACAACATTGAGAAAGAACTATTCTATAGAAAGTATTATTGTTTCATAAATCATTAAAGTGTTAAAATCTACTTAAGGCTGCATGAGAGTTCACAGAAGCTTATTATATACATATAAGGGGCAGTAATAAAAATATGAGGACACCTTCATTTAACTTAGTTTTATATTACATATTACATCTTAGAGAACTGCACCTTACTTCCCATGACTGATGTGGGAGTGATTTCTTTCTAATCTGTTGCTTTCATTGGTTAATTAATAAAGAAACTGCCTTGGCCCATTTGATAGACCAACCCTTAGGTGGGTGGAGTAAACAGAACAGAAAATGCTGGGAGAAAGAAGCCGAATCAGGAGTCGCCATGATTCTCCCACTCCAGACAGACACAGGTTAAGATCTTCCCTGGTAAGCCACCTCATGGGATACACAAGGGTTAGATCAATATGTAAGATCTAGCCAATAAGAGGCTGGAACTAATGGGCCAGGCAGTGTTCAAAAGAATACAGTTTCCGTGTAATTATTTCGGGTGTAAAGCTAGCTGGGTGGCGGGACGCAGCCTGCCGCTCCTCACTACACATGACACAATGCAATGTCTTAAGCTTATCATACTGCCAGGATGTACAGCGGGCTATACCTGTCATGATGTGTCGTGACACTTTGATATCTGACCCTTGATGAAGTTAGCAATGGACCATATCTCAAAACCAATTTCCAGAGACATTTCTAGGAGTTAAATGGTCATACTGACTTGCAATGCTTTACTTCCATTGCATTCGTGTATAGCTGCCTACTTATAAAATTGTTCACCTCAAAATCAATAGTTATAGTTCAGGAATCCAAGGAAGCTGCCCTTGATCTTCCACACAAAAGTGGACTTACCTTCTAAGCTCATGACATTGCAGCACAGGCTTGTGAGCCGGCACACCTTTTGTATTTTTGTGACATCTCACGTTTTACAACTTTGAAAAATAACATACAAAATATAAAGTACCATATCAACTTAAAAGTACCCTATAACCTTAAAAGCACTGTCTAGGCTTCATAGAAATATACATATAAATCCTCTAATTTACATAGTCTCAAAGAAGCACAGAGAAAACCATTACTTTAGGAATCGCAGTCAAAGGCTTTTGAGCTAACACGATGGTGAAAGCTATGCCAGTATTTTTCTGTTGCTCAAAAAGCAATATTGGCAAAAGAGACAAAAGCCCAATGTGTCATGTTTAAGAAATTCTTAATGAGTTTTAAAATAAGGTGACACGGTTTTGTTTTTCTGTTTTTAATAGGATAGGGTTTATAAGATTTTTCCAACTGCTAAGGGAGGGTTAGTTGAGTAATGAGGATGGGGGGAGTTAAACTTGCTGACTAGGTCAACTTGAGTGAGGGACAGCAGAAAACTATTCTAAAAGTGGAAACAGATCTTGCTTCCTGGCTCTAAAAATTTGCAAGAAGGCTGGATGTAGACTGAGCAGGTCTCCCTCTGTCCCCACGGGCTTCAGGTATGCAGCTGCCCAAGTCAAGTCCAAAACCACGAGTTCATCTTAGATTCTGTCTCTCATCCTCTACACTTAATAAATCATCACATTCTGAAGCCCTTGAATCTCTGACTCCTTTTCCAGATCTTCAAAGAGTGATCTCCTTCCTACTGCCCCTCACCCTTTATTTCATTACAACATTCTAGCTCTAAAGTAATACTTTTAAAGTTTTTTTTTTAATTTTAAGTAGATTGTACTTAAAATTTCTTTGAAGTCCATATTCTATAGAGTAGCAAAGCTGGGCATGGTACCAGGCCTATGTCTAGAATCCTAACCCTCGGGAGGTGGAAGCAGGCAAATAGGAGCTTTGGCTACATAGTAAGTTCAAGGTCAGCCTGGGATACGTGCAAACGGTCTCCAAAAATGAATTTTAAGAAAACTTCTGCAGGAGAGCACATAACCTATATGGTTTGCCAGGATACCCTAGGGAAAGGTTATTCTTTGGTGCATTCACTGTCTAAGCATGTTTTTAGAGTAGTTTTCTAAGTCACTAGGGTTTTTTTGTTTGTTTGTTTTTTTGTTTTGTTTTGTTTTTTGTTATGCCCAGAAGTTCTTTTGTCTTTCCTTTCCTTTTGCCTAACAAGCCTCTGTTAGGTAATATGCTGACTGTCCTTCTACTTGAAATTTCCAGATCTCATCTCTTTTCAGACTTCTATCTTCACCCATGGAATACTTCCCATTGCCTAACAGTAGGCTGGGGGCAGTCAAGGGAAGTTCTCCAAGGGCTGGTGATTCACACCTTTTGTTTCCATTGGTATTTGGAAGCAGAACTAAAATGAGTTCTCAAATGTAATGGGACTCAGGATCCTTATCCCTACAGATATAGCTTTTGTGTAAGCCTTAGGAAGTCAGTACTCCTCAGATTTGGCCTATGCCTGGCATGGAAAGTTCCAAACTGGCTAGGCATTAGGACCCCTTAACGCCTCCACAGTCGCCAGTGTTACTGTTCTTACCTTGGTGTCTGAGAGTGTAAAAACTCTCAGTGGAATTCTTTTGGAGACGAGGGCCTGCTGGTCCCTATTTCTGTTTCCATTTAGCTTCCTTAAGTCCTTCATTCTCAATTCTGCCCACTCTTCATTTTTTCTTCCACTGCCCTTCTGCCCTGAGCCGCTCCAGAACTCTCCAGGAGCTGCTTATTCAGTTGTCAAGAGGATGGCTGCCTTCCCACCTTTGCATTTCAGCTGCTTCGTTCCTGTTGTTCCTGTTACCTGCTCAGTCTGCACTCCACAAGGAAAACAAAGACTGAGGTAGAGAACCCTCTTGCCAAGGACAAGTGTTGAACCCTGGAGGAGAAAGCGGGAGAATCTCCTGCGAACCATCTGAGTGAAGCTAAGCATCTTGAACACGCAGCCAGAAAGAGGATGCCTGGAGAAATCACATCCTTGCCTGTTTGTTACCTACAGAAACTTTAGGCTAAATCACCAGGAAAAGTTCTTCTCTTTTCTGAACAAGGAAATGACTGAAGAGTCACCTAGAAACCTCTTAAAAACTGTTTCAAACAACCTGCCTGAGGCTGTATAATGGCAGTCAACGGCCCTTATTGCGTAGTTTTCTCGAGGTACCCATGGGGATGCATAAGGCTGATGGGTCAGCACATAAGGGATGTTTCACTGGCTATTTGGATGACAGTCCTTTCCCTGAAGGCAGCTGGGACAATAACGGAGAATAGAGTATCTGATAATTATGGAGTCAAAATGTCCTGTCCTCCAACTCTTTGTTTACAAAAAAAAAGTAAGCCCCAGAAGGAATGCTTACGATAAGGCCTTAAAGAACTTATTACCTCCAACAGTGATTTTAGCAGAATTAACAGTCCTTTTACTGGCTTTTCATCTGTATATTCCGCTAGAAGAGAATCTCTCTATCTGTCCCATCAAGTGTTCTTCAGCCCCCAGGGCGTTTAAACAAGAATCACTTTTCATCGGTGTTGTGTGTGGATGCAGGGACTGCAGCTCTTGTTGTCATTGGGGTTCTGGAAATGCATCCTGTCTCAAGTCCAGTCGTCTGGAGGCTGGGCCCAAGGACCTGAACTCAGCACATGGGATGCATTCACAGAGTGGCCCTAGGAAACACCTGTAGGGCAGCAAGAGCATCATGACGTAGCTGACAGAGAAGCTAAGCAGGCTCTGGTTTTAGTTGGGCTTAGTTCCAGTGAGAACACTAGCACATTCTGCAGCATGCAGAATTTTGTCTCGTTGGGCCTGGAAGCTCACGCTTTTGGAACTTCATGCTACTGAACTTATTGTTCTTTGCCAAAGAATAGAGGGAAGTATGTCAGGAAGCACAGTTCAAATCCAGGTGCAGCAGCTAAATCACCCAGGGCAGGTTTTGTCAGCGAGAGCAATCTGTGAAATGAAGCACCTGAGCTTTGAGACGTCCACACTCACTGCAGCAGCTTCTCTGGAGCAGTCTGTGTGGAACTTTGCCACCTTTTGCTATAAACTTCAGTGCAATCTCTTTCAGGAATATAATATCTGAGGGGTGGAATGCTTTATTATTTGTTTTTGTTTTGTCCTATCTGATTGTTCTTAATTTGTTAAATTGCTAGTCCTAGACCTTGAATTACTTTTTTTTTTCAAATCAATAGATTTGTCTGCTCTCTATTATCTACTTGAACACCGGCGACTTGAACACACTAGAGAGAGGATACACAGAAATGAGCCAGAGGGTTTGCCAAGGGATGTTTCTAAGCAGCTCACACAAACAAAAAAGTCCTGTGGAAACCTTCTTCAATGTATTCATTATTCTTATGTTTGAGGGAGAACCCAAGTCCCCAGAATACACTAAGAATATTTCCTTAAGCTGCTTAGTCTTTTAAATATCCATAGATCTCTCTTGTTGTCATTGAACAATGCCACATTCTCTCTGAGTTTCAGAGTCCATTCATGTCATCCCATAATTGAAGCAGACAAATGATTATTTACCTAATGAGAAAAATGCCTGAAAATCTACATAGCGCTGTGAAATCTATGGAATATTAAGCTTGTTATGGCTTTGTAATAATTCCTAGAAACTTGGAAACAAATGATACATCATCATTCAAGACATTTAGCTCATGAGAGGCATTTTCAAGACTTGCCTCTGCAGGCCACAGAAACATCATTTTGAAAAGACCACCATTAATATCTGTGCAACATTTAGACATGACTGCTCACCTACAATCACACAAACAAAACAAACAGAAATTACTTTCTGTAGCGCTGGATTTGTGGCTACGTATTGATTAAATTTGTTCTTATCCTGAAATGTCTTGTTTTCTCCATTGATAGTGAATACTAGCTTGGCTGGGTATAGAAGTTTGGGTTTGCATCCATGGTCTCTTAGTTTTTGAAGAACCTCTATCCAGGACCTTTTGGCTTTCATGGTTTCCATAGAGAAGTCAGGTGTAAGTCTGATNAAAGGGGCTTAGCCAGACTCTGTAACTGTGGAAAGACCTGGTCACTATTCCAGGTCACCTTGATATCCCCTGGCTCTCTCTTTCATAGGCAAGATAGCCAATCACTGGTCCGATGACAGTTTTTTTTTCTTCTCTTTTGCAAACTCAAAAGACCATCTTCCTTCATTCTGTACCATAGTTCAAGAGCAAACACTCAAAAAATTCACAGAAAACCACAACCAATCCAAATACAGAGTTGAGGAGACTAGTCCTGAGGGACAGGTCTACAAAACACTCCCACAACTATAGTTCAGAGATCAGTGTGGAAGAAGGGCAGGAAAGGTTGTGAGAACTGGAGGATCGGGGAGTTTGCTGTGAGATTACGTCACCTAGTAACATTAGAACCCACAAAGTCTCACCAACATGACTGCCCAAACATGAGCTGACCAAGAATGACACCAGTAGAATTGTCAAAGTGGATATGTGACTTCGGGGGGGGGGGGGGGGGGGAAAGGGGAGGCGACGGTGGGGAAGAGACAGAAATCTTTAATAAATAAATAAATAAATAGAAATTTAAAAAAAAACAAACAGAAATTATCTTTCTATGGTTTCATATCCTGTCATAATTAGTGCATGAGTGCAAACGTTTTCTAAAATTTCCCAACATTTTTTAAAACAAATAATACAAAGTATCAGAAAACACTGGGGATAAAACTAAGTCCCCAAAGCTAATCATGCTTCTAGATTACAAATAAACAGAGTCATAAAAAAAAAAAAACAAGAGAGAAAGTGCCCACTACCATGTATGCAAATTTTAATCAACAGAAACACAAAGGCCCGGGCAGCACTGAGAAGCCACTGACCTTTTGGAATTTAATTTCGCTCATCTCTGTTTGTTGTGCTGGATTGTGACCACAGCTCCCTATGAGGATCACCACACATGAAATGAAAGAGAAATCTCCTTGCTGAAAGCTCATTTGAAGCAGTGTTTGTAAAAGTACAATGGCATCATGTGGCACATTAGTAATGGGTAGGGCAAGGTACACGAGAAATGTCAACGGCAGTCATGTGTAACAGAGAGCCGGGAAGAGAGCATATTAATTCTGGGAAATCTGGCCCCGCTCCAAGGCTTTTTACAATCCCCAGACTATTTTTAAGAAGTTCTCAAAATTGAATCACACATTGAAAATGGAAAGAAAAAAAAAAAACAAGTAACTGCATCCAACTCAGGTATGAAACTGAAGATAAGAAAATGTAGGCAGCCTTTGGCTGCGTGCTTCGAGCAGATAAAAATGGAAAATGGCCAAAAACCTTTGACTGTGGGAAAGTCTCCCCATTTGCATTTTGTTTCATTTGATTCTTCAGGCAGTATATTAACACACAGGGGATTACTATTATAATTTCCATTAGCATCGAAAGCTCTAGATTCCAGTTGAACGCATAATGTATTACTGAAATTTTGATTTCTAATTTTTAATGGTTGAAAAAGCAAGTGATTAGACCCTTCTTCGAAACATTTTCTAAATGACCTCCCATTAAATTAGTTATATAGAAAAGAAGTGAGGTAGTAATAAGAAGGAAACTTGGGCTGTTTTTAATCTATGTTAAATGAGAAGATGGGTAAAATGAAACAATAAAATTAGCTCAGTTACTTAATGAACAGATATTAACCTACCAATATTGAACTGAATGTAGTGATGGCATGAGTAGACCTTAAAAGGTTCTAATTTTGATAAATTAATAAGTTTTGCCCAAATGAAGATTTGATACTTCAAGCTCTGAAACTTTCATTTCAACTGTCATCTAAACTTCATTATTTTATCTGAAGAAATGGAGTAAAATGATGCATTTCTTAAGAGTGAAGTGTTTTCCTGACATTAGATGCTTCTACAGGGCAAGTGTGTTTGTACGTCCCTAGTACCAACCAGGGAACTACTAGAACTTTCTAAAGTGACTAAGGTTTCATGCTGAGAACTGTGGGCATACATTCCATTTCTCTATCTTCCAGAACAACCCAGAACCCATTATTTTATAAGAGTATTTATTCTTTTCATACATAATCACATTGCCCACTATTCCATATCTTGAGTCGTGGCTTTCATTGCTGCTAATTTCAGCTGCAAGTTCCTGGTTCTTGTTCACTTTCTTCCTTTCCATCCATAATACGTTCTTATGTTTTTCTCTATTTTTTTTTCTTATTTTCTCTGGTTGTTGTTGTTGCTGCTGCTGCTTCTATTTGCCGCGCACTATGGCCCGGGTCTGCACTCTAAGCACTAGACCCCAGTTCGCGAGCTTCGGGCAAGGGGCTGGAGGTTGAGAATACACACGCAGAGACAGACCGACACACAGACCTTTAAACACTGATACCAAAACCCCACTTTATTAGCACCATGTAGGTTTAAATACACTGCAGTCAATGGCCAAGGGATGAAAATCCCATCCTCTGATCCTCTAAGCTAGGCACAGCTTCTAGTAACTTCAATTAGAACGTTCTAGGAGGGAAGAGCAGCTGAAGGCCAGGACTCATTAATCCCAACATCCAGCTGAAGGCCAGGACTCATTAGTCCCAACATCTATTGTTGTTTGTATCCCAGAATGACCAGAACTTACTATACAACTGAGGATGTCTCGGCCTCCACCTCCAGCACATGATACCATGTCTGGCTTGCTCTGTCTTTCTCTTTTTTATATTTGTTTTTTTATATTTTTATTGATGTATGTACACGTGTGTATGTGTGTGTTTATGTCACATGTGCGTGTTTGTGGAGTATGTGTGAGAGAGAGTGTGTGTGTGCCTTCAGAGGCAGGAAGAAGATATTAGAGCCTCTAGAACAGGATTTGTAGGTAATTATGAGCCACACAACCTGGGTGTAGGAACTCAAACTTGTGTCCTCTGGGAGAGCAGCAAGTGTTCTTTACCATGGAATCATTCCTCCAGCTTGGCTCTGTATGTCTTGTAAGTTCTCCTGTGTCTTTACTTTCATGAAACAAAACACTGATCTTGAAGGCAAGCACCATCCATATATTTGACTACTTGTGTATTCATCCTCAGTTTTTGTGTTGGTGTTTTTAAAGACATTTTTGTGGATGCTCCTGTTCAACACCCTTATTTTCTAATTCTATCTGGTTTTTAATTGATTTCAGGCAGTTGAGAATGCCAAACACCTGAGGGGCTCTGTACACAGCTACTCATTTCTTCCTCTTTATAATAATGTCAGTGTGTACTTTCCTCCAAGGCTTCCAAGGTATTTCCCAACTCTTTCCTAAATAATTAACTTTCCTCTCCTTTTTAAAAATGTTTCCTTGACAATATCCTGAATACCAATATTTCAAATAAAAATACTTACAAGAAAATTCATTTTTCTTAATTGCATTGCTTGTGGCAAAAGAAAGTATCCCTAAAAGACGTTTTTGAGGAGCGTGAATAATTGGAAGCATCATTTCAGTTAACAAGAATTCATGACAGGGCTGTTATAACCTTGGAACTAAACTAGTTGGCTTAAAGCAGGAAAAGGATTCAGAACTATATTCAAGATTTTATGAATTGTCCAATGAAGTCATTTTCATAGAGATAATATCTGCTTAGAAGGTTCCATTTCCTTAATGGGCTTCATTTGTCTCTAAGTTGAGCTTTCTCTAGCAACTTCAACTGTTAGAAAGAGATTTTTTTTTTTTTGCCATAAAAAGAAAACAACAAATCACATTATTACTGAGGTTAACATAACTTTATTTAGACACATGGTATTGTGATGGTTAGCTTCGCCTCAGTGACTTTTGTCATGAAATTTGATCATATTATTTCACAGACCCTTCAAAGCTCATCTCTGCATTCTGAACTCTAGCTCTGATTCTGTGTATGTGCTGAGTCACTTTCTAGCTACTCTGCCTGTCATTTGTATTGTCACAAGCTTTCTTTCTACAAGTTCTTCCTGTTCTCTATCCCCTTCAGCCTACCTCTCTCTTTCATTGCTGACTAGCCCTTAAGATACAGAAGCCACTTCCCTATGGTATAGCTCCCAGGAGTAGCCCACCCCTCCCTCTGCAATTGAGGACAGAGAACCCACAGCAAAAGCAGCAGGGACCAAGTCACTATACTGACTGTGCACACAGACTCTTCTTTTCAGTTGGTACAGTATGTTTTTGTGAAATACAATGAAAAAGTGGATATATAGCTTTGAGTCTAAGAAAGAAGAAAGATTTATTAGTAAGGTTCTCGCAAGAACAGGTAGTGTGCACACAGGCACACACACTCACACAATGGCGCATCACTGTTAGAGACAGAAATGCACAGAAAATGTTACTAAGAGTTGGCTTCTACCATATTCTGACTAAATGTAATGGGAATACATTTCATTTTCAACTGAATCATTTATATGTTAATAAGGTATCAGGAATAGTGATGTGGCTACCAATGGAATTAATCACATGTTTTCTATTTAATTCAAAGATATGCAAATTTTCAAATGTAATATTAATTGAACCAAAAATAATATGACCTTGGAAGGTGGTCAACTAGAAATTAATGTTTAAATAGCCCCAAACTCCTCAATTTGAAAATAATATAGCAACAAGGAAAAATGATACTTAATTCTATCATTTATTTATAGATTAAAATATGAATTTCTTCAAAGAAATATGCCAAAAAATTTCCATATTCCAAATTCAAACTTATAACAAGAAAGATAGGCTACCTTCTCTCTAATGAGACATTGATATGTAAAAAATTAGGCTAATTTTAATAGTATATACAATGCAAGCAATATGGATAAAGTATGGCTCTTTAGGTAGACCAATCCCCATCCATCCATTAGATTAATGACATGAAAAATATGAAGAAGTTTTATAGATGTACTTTTTTAGCAATACAGTCAAGTATTTTTAGACTTTGGATAGCTGTGGAAGGGGTGCCTATATAATATTTCTTTTTAAATATATGTGGCTAGATCCATAAACTTGGTGATGATAGCTAGATGGGTAGATAATAAATATGTAAATAAAAAATCAATACTGTGGATGTGTTGGTACGTAATAGAAACATAGATGATAGATGGATAAGTAACAAAGTGGTAAACCAAAGGAGCAAAGATAGACAGATTCATAGATAGATGGTAAATGTCTGATATTTTACTTAGGATTTCTATTGCTATGATGAAGTATCAAGACCAAAAGGAACTTGGGGTGGAAGGTACTTGTTGTATTTATACTTTCACATCACTATCACTGGAGGAAGTCAGGACAGAAACTGATGTAGAGAAAGAACCTAGAGGCAGGAGCTGATGCAGAGGCCATGGAGGTGTGCTGCTTACTTGCTTGCTCCCCATGGCTTGATCAGACTGCTTTCCTACATCCACAGTGAGGTAGAGCCTCTTCTACAAATGATTTGATAGATGTGATAGATGACAAAATGAACATGTATTACATATGCATGCATACACATATATTTTACACTTTCACAGACAATTTCTATTACATAAATATGAACCTCTGAAGGATCAGTAAGGATAATGAAAGTTATGTCACTTTTGAAATTATTCTGTGTTGTGCCACAGTTCTTAACTTTAGAGTGTTTTCTTTATTTTTACAAGTTCACAAACAGCCATGAATGACTCTGATTTCTGCATCTATAGTCCTCCTGTAAATATGCTAAACTAATAAGAAATGTTAGTTGATGAAAGCTCATGGCCACAGTAATCTGACTTATGTTCATTTGTTTGTGGATTTTGTCATTTTTGTTTGGTTTGTTTGTTTTTTTCTGAGACAAGATTTCAATATGTAGTCTTGAATGGTCTGGAACTTGTTCTATAGTTCAGGTTGGCCTCAATCTGAGATGCATCTGCCTCTGTTTTCTGAAGGCTGGAATAAAAGGTATGAGCCACCAAGTCTGGCTCTAAAGTGTCTTTTACAGCCTCGGTTTTCTAAATAGGTCATTATATCTGCCACAATGAGCACCTTGAAATAAGGACTAAGTCTCGGAATTTTGCTATATACCCACCTAAGCAAGATAGTTTTGAACTTGTAACAGATGGTTTACAAACACTTATTCATAAATGTAAGCTGAAATTCTTCAAGGATCCAGTCCAGACAAAAAAGACTGTTAAGATGACAAAATTTAAGCATGACTTATTTAATATGAAGTCTACATAGCCATAGTCACAAATTTTAAATTTCATATCCAGAATGAAGCAAATAAAATGCAAATAAGAAGTTCTAGGGGCTTGAAGAAAAGGAAGGCACACAGTGTTCAGGGAAGAGGAGAGGACTGCATAATAATGCATTTTTAGAATCTAAATTGAACTATATCTTTGTGACAGTTATTTAGGAAATTCCAAGTTTTTCATGGTCTCTATAAGTATGGGGTCTGGCATTAAAAAAATAATCTGGCATTCATCTTGTGGAATTCAAGCAACCACAGAAGCCTAAATAAATCTAATTTCCATAGTTTCCCGTGACTTTAATACCCATTTGCTGCATGGAAACTCTGTGTTTGCTATTAAATTAAGACTACGAAGATCATGTAATGTGTAAACGACAAATATGTAATAACTCTGGAATGATGATATAAACTTCAGTAGCTACAAATATTACCAAGGCTATGAATTCCCACTGTATTGAGAAACCCATAATTTCTGAAACTAGGAGTCAGATTGAGCAAAGGTAGGAATTTACACACAGCCTCAGAGCTAGCATGCATACACTTTAAAGCAGATAAAAAGAATATAATAAATTTACTTTTGATGGTATTTTGTAAAAGTAACTCTCACAGGCGCATGGTGGCACGTGCCTTTAATCCTAGCCCTCAGGAGGCAAAAGTAAGTGGGTCTCTATGAGTTCAAGGTGAGCCTGTGCATGAAAGCTCAGGCCCACCAAGGCTATATATAGTAAGACCCTGTCTCAAAAAAAAAAAACTAAACCAAAATAAAAATTAATTCTCTTTAAAAACATTATATCTACAATAGCATCAAATACTAACAGTAGTGGACAATGATAGAGATTCATTTCTCAAAACAGATATGAGAGCAAACACTGAGCTGCTATGCTAGCAAGTAACAAGCCCCGAAGAGACTCAGATATCTGTATATGGACACTTGCAGCATTCCTGAAGGAGAAAGACAACACAGAGAGGTTAAGGAGCTCCACTCCTTGTCACAAATGTTGGAACTCATAAAATTCCATGCAGATAGGAAAGTTCGTGTGTAGCAAGATTGCATGTAAACACGAATTCACTTGTTTAACTGTTTGTTCTTTTATTCAGAGATGAGATCTCACTGTGTAGCCCAGGAAGGCCAGGATTTGTTATATAATTTATTAGTTTCTGTGGTGGTTTGAAGAAGAATGGCCCCAATTAGGCCTAAATCTTTGAGTGCTTATTCATCAAGGAGTCAAATTGCTTTAGAAGGATTTGTAGGTGTGGCCTTGTTGGAGGAAATATTTCACTGGAGGTGGCCTTTAAGGTTCCAAAAACCCACACCAAGCCCAGTGCCTCTCTTTCTGTCTACTGCCTACAGATCAGCCCTCAAATATTGCTTCAGTACCATGCCTGTTTGCTTTCGGTCATGATGATCAAGGACTAATCCTCTAAAACTGTGAGCTCTCAATTAAACACTGTTTTTTATAAGAGTTGCCTTGCCTTGGTCATGATGCTTTTTCATAGAAAAACCAACAACTAAGACAATTTCAACCCACGTTTTCTCCTTTCTTGCTTCCTTGGCATCCCAGATGCTGAACTTAAAGGCATGGGCCACCAAACCAAGTTTTAATTTTAAAAAAAGTAGCTGTAGTCCTCAGGATTGACAGTGGGGTAGGTGTTAAGTTTTTTTGGCCCAGTAAGCCTCTAGGCTGATGCAATAATCCAAATAAGACCAAATTAAAACAAATTATAAGAGGCTCAGGTTTAACGGATGCCAGCACTCCTGGGTGGGCCTCTGGGAAAACACAGGTAGGGGAACAAAAAACTGGGGAGACCACAGAGAACTGGAAAGACCATGTGTTCATTCTCTGGGGATCAGTTTAAATAAGTTTCTGGTCATTAACTGCCAGAAAGAATGGGACAGAGAAGTGTCCTGGTTGTACAAAAGAGGTACAGGTAAATAAGTGAGACACAAGCATAGATAGATCCTTCTAAAACCAGACTTTAGTTGGTAGGTATCCTTTTGAGCCAGGAGAGTTGATACCAATGGTGAAGTTCCAGGAGCTGATTCAGGTGTTGGTTTTGTCTGGAAAGCCCTTTGTAAGTTGGTCTTGGCCCAGACAGCAGGAGTGACCTGTAAAAAATGCTTGAAAATAGGTGGGGTTAAAAGAGGCTCTGGAGACTGTTAGTTTTTACCAGACTACATTTTTGATACAGCAGCGGAACTTTTCTTTTGGGAACCTGCATGTTTTTACTCACTTTTGAAGCTATAGTTCAAGTCTAAACTAACCTATGAAATCTCTTCCAGCTAACCGAACCACAACTATTTCTCCCTACACATAAACTATGATGTATGGGCACTTAGCACACCTTATCTCTAGTTGAAGAATGGTTCAGGTGAACCCTTAGCCTACTCCTTTTTCTAGCCATTGATGTACAGAGCAGCTACATCCTCACACTAACCCTAAAAGTATTCAATTCCCTTTTTTCCAGCAAGTTTGAGAGGACACGTGTATCCCAGGGTTCAGTTGAAGTAACATGGAATTTTCAAAGTGACTGGACCAGCAAAAAAGATTATAATCTTCCAAAGAACTCACTAGAATTATGAAATAAAAACTACACATTAGTAACAAACAAAAAGCAGTCATTTTCCATGGACAGTTTAAGCTGTAACAAATGTGTCCTGAGCACAGATTGACTTGTTAGTTTAATTTCTGGCACATGGATCTTGGTACTTGTCCTTACCAATCTTTGACACAGCTGCTTTGGGATTATTTTAGAGACTATTTAGAGGGGAGCTTTTTTGCTATCCATATCTCCAGGTACTGGGTCAACTGGATGCTTCCTCTGGTTTCACACTGCCTCGGCTTTCATCTGGACAGTTACGTGGCAAGTTCTGTTCGTAGCCACTAGAAAAATACAAATGAAATCTATACAGTGATTCCATATTATTCCAGTGAGGATGACCATCATCAAGAAAACAATAATAAATGTTGTTTGGTTGGCTGTAAGTGGGGTAGATAGGATGCATGCACACTTTTTGCACTGGAGAAGAAAATGTAAGTGTTGTCACTGTGAAAATTAATATGGATGTTGCTCAAAACAAGTAAAACTCAAAAGGCCTTGCAAAACTCTACACATTACAATTAGGCACTGTCAAAATGCACTCTTTATACATTGGTGATGTATTCAGTGCCACCAGACAAATACACAGAATAAAATTCAGAAGAGAACTTTAGTAGATGAAGGTAATGAGGCAAGCTGTGTATCTGAAAGTTAGCCAACTACAGAAAATCTTGTCTTACACTTTCTGTTGTGCTTTTCAGTCATAATCATATCAAGTTATTTAAGGCAATAACATTTTTCACAAAATTCCTCTTCTGTTCCCTTGAATTAAAGCTGTTGTGGTTTGCTTCTTCATGGGGATGGAAAACAAAGAGATACCTTTGACAAAATCTGAAAACAATCCACTATAGACTAAGGATAATTACTGGGGGTAGGGGAAATAGAGAAGAGACAGATTCGTGGTTCAGAGCACACTGGCATGGAAGGGCACACAGTCACACCAAAGAATTCCAGAGAATGCTTCTGTGTATGTGGCAGGTATCACAAATAGACAGGGGCAACCTTGAGAAAGTTTCTTAAATCCCACTGATGGCAAAAGTGCAGCAGGCTGTCACAGGATCAAAAGAAGGCTGCAGACAAGACCATAAATTTTGTAAGCTTAACTTACATAAACGAATAATTGCATATCAAGTTCTATTCCAGACAACCCTTACATAAGTCCAAGAACTGTGTGGGTCAAAATCAGTGGAAGGGTAGGGAATTCTCTAAAACAATAAGACTAAATTTTCATGCTATGTTAACTTCTTTTTAAATAATTGCTTAGGTTTTGTTGTGTGTTGATCTTATGGAATGTAACCCATTTTTTTTTAAGTTAGTCTTGTTTTAGTTAAATGTCTGATGCTGTGATTTAAACACTCTGACAAAGAGCTACTTAAAGGCTAAAGGGGTTTGTTTCAGTTTGCAGTTCTAGGTTACAGTCTTAGGCAGAGTTCTATTGCCATGAAGAGACACCATGATCAAGGGAAATTTTAAAAGGAAGACATTTAATTGGGGCCTGGTTTCCAGTTTCGGAGATTTCACCCATTATCATCATGGTGGGGAGTATGGTGGTATGCAGGCACTGGAGCAGTAATGGAGAGCTTTACATAATGATCATAGGCAGAATGAAAGGGACTGGGTTTGGCATGGACTTTTGAGGCCTAAAAGCCCACCCCAGTAACATACTTCCTCCAACAAACCCATCCCTCTTAATTCTTCTAATCCTTTCTAATAGTTTCACTCACTTGTGACTATGCACCCAAATATATGAGCCTGTGAGGGCCATCCTTATTCAAACTATCCAAGTTACAGTCTATCACTGTGAGAAGTCAAGAAAGGAATTCCAAACAGCTTGTCACATCTCACTCAGCACCAAAAGCAGAGAAAAGGAAATTTATACATGCTCAGTTGGTGCTTACTTGTGCTCATATTGATTTCTCCACTCTTACACAGTTCAGGATTGACCTGTGGGCATGTCTATGGCGAATTATCATGATTGATGTGGCAAGACCCAGCCCAGTGTAGGTAGAACTCTTCCCCATAGACATGCCCACAGGTCAATCCAATACAAACAACAACTCATTAGTACTTTTCTTCCTAGACAATTCTAGAGTACATGAATTTGATAATGAAAGCTAACTATCACAATCTTTAACCCAGTTTACCAACTATTTTTTATGATATTTAACGACAAAGATCAGCCTTTATTTCAGAGGAGAATGTTGAGATAGGTTCTCACTTTGTGGTACTGGCGGGCCGAGAACTCATGATGTAAACTGAACTAGCCCTAAAAATCTCAGTGGTCCTCCTTCCTGTGCCCCCAGACATACAGGATGATGGACATGTGCTACATAACTGGTCAAAGATCACTCCTATCACTAAACTCTTTAAACGGTCTTGAGTTTAATTGCACTCAGTGTTAATATATTCTGCATAATTAACATTAACAAAGCATGAAATCTTTGAACTAGAAGCATTACAAAATCATTTATTTGAATCATTTTATTTCACAGATAAAAAAAATTGAAGCTCAGTTGTTTAAACTTTCCAGGCCTTACATAAAGTTTTACTTTTTTTTTTCCATTCCAGAAGATTTTTCATCATCTGAAGATTGACGAAAATCTCCTTGAAACTGGAACTCATTAAGTGACAGACCTATAAAGATACTTAAATAGACAACGCACATTTAAGATCGTCCTCCCAAATCCCACCCTATTGTTTGGAGTTCTTTTAGAAACACAGTGCATGAGGCTGGAGAGATGGCAGAACGATAAAGAGTACTCACTGATATTTCAAAGGACAGGAGATGGGGGTTTGGTTCCAGCATCCACATCAAAGAGCTCACAACTGCTTGTAATGCCATCAAGAGCTAAAGGTATTGGTGCCTTTTTCTGGTCTCTTTGAGCATGTGTACTCAGGTGCACAAACACACAGATACACGCAATTAAATCTTTTCTTTAGAAGAAAAAGGAAGTGCTTCAGTGACATTGATCTGGATGGTCTCCGCATCCCTATCCTTCTGAACCACACTGTTTGACAACTCCACGTAAGAGAATGACTTGAGCACCATCTTTGCCGGGGACTATGGTAATCAGAGATATAGTGAGAGAACAGTAAAACTAAGATGGAGAAAGGTCCCAGGCCTTCAGGGAGAAGATGTAGTTTTGCCAGATGGTGCTAAGTAAAAACAGGAAGTGTGATGCAAACCCTTCAAAGGGATTTCCATGGATGCCTGAAATCCTAACCTGCCTCCTTTTCTCTTCAGAAGTCTTCCTGCTTCCTTGCTCTTTTTCAAATGTTTTCTTTTCTCCTCAAAGTTATGTCTGGCTTTGATTGAATCTGACTTGATCTACATAAAATTTTAAGAGGATAAAAAAAAAAAAACACTGAAATGCCTGAATTTAAGGCTCTGATCCTCATTCTTTCCATTCCCCTTGTCCCCTTGCCTCGTGGGATTACGTCTAATGTCTAATCTTCTGATCAGTAATAGAACAGTACAGAAGATAAAGTATCCTGGGTACAGTGAGCATCTCAAAATACTCCTTAGACTGCTTACTCAGAATCATCATCTCCTAGTTAGCTACAGCTGTCAACTTGACACAGCCAAGAGTTACCTGAAGTAGTCTGAATTGTGGAATTATCACAATCAGATTAGAGTGTGGATGTGTCTGTGGGGAATTTTCATAATTATTAATTGATATAGGAGAGCCCAGCCTACTGTGGGTAGTAACACCTCCTACACAAAGGAGCCTGGGAAGATAGCTGAAGAATCAAGGGTGCAAACCAGAAAGCAACTTTCCTCCATGGTTACCACTTCAATTTTTGCCTGAGTTTTTGCCTTAAATTTCCTCAATGGTATGTTGTGAGTGTGAGTCAGACAAACTCTCTGCTCCCCTAAATTGCCTTTGATCAGTGTGTTTTATCACAGCAAACAAAAGAAGCAAACAACTGGATTAGATTGCACTCCTGAATCTGCAGAGCCTGTCTTCTTTCTGGAGACCAAAGGAAAACAGGCCTTCTTCCCTGAGCTTCCCAGCATCAGTAACCCAACTTGTTTACACCTTTTGTTGCTATGTGGGAGAGAGTGAGTTAAGGCTAAATTACAAAAAACACTAAGAGAAATATGTAGTTGTCATTTTACTGTCAATATTCCTTCGTTTTCACTATTTGTTACAGTTGATGTCTAGAATGTCTCACAAGCTCATTTTTTCACACTTGGCCTCCTCCTTGTCTTGCTATTTGGGGAGATTCTGGAAACTTTAGGGCATAAATTTTGCCTGGTAGTGATGGATCAATAGAAGCAGGCCTTGGAAGCTGGCCCTGGTTTAAGTTCCCTTCTCAACTTCCTGGTTCAGCCATCAAAATGTAAACAATATACACACACAAACATACTCCCAACAACATGCATTAAGTCATTCCCAGTGCAATGCCTTCCCATCACCATCGACTGAAATATTGATTGCACTGGTCCTTATCTAGTAACATTTGTTACCGCCCTCTTCTGTATTAATTCTACGATTCCCCACTACTACTGAGGCCTAAGTCATTCCCATCAGTTGTCCCTTCTAAATGTCGTATGGAGAATTCTCAGGTTGTCTTGCTCAATCATACAGCATAATCTATCTCACATTTACATTATTCTCCAGTCCAGACCAAAATCTAAGACATACTTCAAACGAATATTCTTTGTGTTTCTAGTAGTAACTATTTTCCCAGGGTGAAAACTTAGCTTTTGTTTAAGAATAAACAATTCTATCATGATTTCTGAATGAAAATCCTTTCTTTAAAGCCAAGTATTTAAGTTTCTGGATGATCAAATTATTTTTTTTAACTTTTTGAGACAGGTTTTCCCTGGTTGTCCTGGACCTCAAATTCACAGAAATCTGCCTGTCTCTGCCTCCCGAGTGCTAAGATTAAAGGTGTGCTCCATGACTACTTGAGAGCAAATCAATCTTAAATAGCTGTCACTCTGGTCTAATTACAACTCTAGCTCCCAAATAAGGAAAAAAAAAAAAAAACAGCTGTCAATGGGAGTATTAGAAGCTAAAATTCTGATGTAACATTTGCCTCCATGTTAGATGTTTTGAGATAGCATGTCAAAGGTCTACCACATAACTTTAAAATAATGTGGCATCTCCTCACAACAAGGCCTACAAAGACAGGACAGCCTACAATGGCAATGACAAGCATTAACCAGTTAAAACCAGCTGACTCTTGAAGACCATAGGAATGAAGGATGCAGATAATTGGCAGCCAATCAAATTTCTACTAATCTCTTTCAAGAAGATTCGGGGGGGGGGGGGGGCGGTAACATGTGATCAAATATGGTAACTTTATCACAACTAGCAAGCAGTAGTTCCAACCTTCTTATTGACCTATAGGAATAAGCTAAAGAAAGAGCATCCTCAGGGACAGGCACCTGATTTCTGGCTACTTCAGTATTGCTGTGAGTGATCATAGCCAAGAATATTACCAATTGTTTTCACCTCCAGCCCTCTCTGTGATTATAACATTGACCTGTTCTACCTTTCTTCTTTTATGATTGGAATTTAAAGTAACATAATCTATCCTGTGCTCATGGGAGGGTGGTTTCAGTAGAATTCTCAAGTGATCTAATTCAGTGAGATGTTTCAACATGCATGAGTTTTTTATCTTTCCTTGGGTAAGGGCTGTCTTTCTCACTCCTTTGTGCAAGGCCTATCCCAGCGTAAAACTGTGCGAAAGTCAGCTAAGTGGTGGTCCTGCTGGATTTCATTTCATCCTTGTTGTAAAGTGATCATTCAAAAGATGTTTGATCTGAATAAATATAATGACATGCACTTGTTCATTTATTAAAACTTATTTCAAGGCTGTAGTGCTCAGAAGTTAAGAGCATGTGTTGCTCCGGCCGAGCATGTGAGTTTGGCTCCCAGAATCTATGTTGGGCAACTTACAGCTACCTACAACTCTAATTAGCAGAGACCAAATGCCCCTGGCCCCTGTGAGCCCATGAACTCATGACCCTCACATACACATAACTAAAAATAATAAAAATATTTTTAAATCACTCTTCTTTTTATATTCTGTAACTTACAGTTTATTTGATTAACCAAAAGTTAACTATAATCATAAGATTAAAATTATCCTGGAATGTTCTTTCTACTACAAAAAGCTAATTCTATTTTTTATAAAAGCTCATAGTTGGCAAGGCCAGAAACAAGGTTTAATATCTTTGCCACTCTATACTGAGTTCATTCCATCCATTCATTGTCATCCATTTCTTTTGCTGTTCTGCTGGAAACAGGCTATAACAAGGTAACCATGACAAATGAATAAAATAATTTAATTTATGTGTAACAGTCCCTGATCCAATCTAAGTTTCAAAGTGTTAATTCCACAGATATAAGAAATGTTGGCGACTTTAAGCTCCTACTCCAAGGCTACCCACCCAGAGCAATGAGACTCAAGGTCCCCAGCAAGAGAGCCCAGCACCCTCAGCCTGGGCTCCAGGGGCTCCTGTGCTCTCCTGGATCCTGCACTGCCTGCCCCGTCCTTCCTTCTGTCCCTGGATCACTGGGCTACCAGGCGGCCCTGTTTAGGTGCTATAGAGTTCCATCTGGACGGTTCCTCCTTTTTGTCCGCGGGTCATTGGACTACCAGTCGTCCATGTTTGGGTGCTGAGGACATCCAGCTCTACAGGACAGGCACTGCTTCTACACTAAAGAGATACACCCAGAAACTCAGTCACAGCAAAGACTGGTCCAAGACACCAGGCCTCCCCTGGCTCCATTTGAAAGAGGAGATGGGAAGGCGCCAATGCAAGACTTCCTCCAACAACATGAAAGGCAACATGACATCACCAGAATCCAGGGATCCCGAAATAAGAAGAATTGTACACCCTACTCCAGAAGAATTAGAAGAAACCGACTCAAAAG
>NW_026067944.1:16350889-16435615 GCF_014885135.2 Alexandromys fortis | reverse complement strand
ATGGGAGGCGGGGAGGAGGCGGAAATTTTTTTTTCAATAAAAAATTATATTTAAAATAAATAAATAAATAAAAAGAAATGTTGGCTATTCAAATAGTGGCTGTGGTAAACTAGATAATGAAAGAAGAAAAATTTTTACCCATACTTCACCAATACCAGGTCAATAATGAGACTCACAAGCACTGAAATAACTTTCCAACATTTCCCGTTACCTCCCAGTGAGAGTCTTGAATGGTGAACTTTTGGTGACTATTTTGCCTAGATGAGAGGAAACAAACTTGGTGGTAAACATACAAGGCAAAAATGTCTGTGGACTGCTGTCATTCACAAACCCCAATGTTTAAGGAGAGTAGCATTACAGAACTCAGAAATGAGAAACAAAGAGATCTACAGTAGAGCTACAGAAGATAATGTGTCTGTAAATGGGTTGCATTTTTCCTCTTCTTCATTGCTTCTGTTGGTGAAATAAAAATCACAATTTTTAAATATATCAAACACACTTTATATAAACCCATGAGCAAAATTGCAAGGCTTAAGTAACCCATGTCACATAAACTAGAAGGTATCATGTATGCACCGAGTGAGGACATGATTTGATGCTACTACTGCGGATGATGCTATCCTAACCTGTAATTGCATTAGACAAGGACATGTGGTACAGGAATTATAGTTAAATACAGTTCTGCTTGAATTAATACACCATACCTCAAGGTTGGATTGTTTTAATAATCTCCTGCTTGTCTCCCAACTTCTCCACTACAATAGCTTCTCAGACCACTGCCAGACTAATCTAACTAAACTTGCTCTAAAGTACACCCAGCGAATGGCTCCCTGTTGTCTAATAAATAAAGCAAGAAATCCTCATGCTGGCATTTGAGGTTGTCCACAATACAGCAGTAACCTAGCCCTCTAGCTGATATCTGAGCCTGCCACTCTAGCTGCACTGGGTTTCTTGTTGCCCTCAAAATAAACAATGTTGATTCCTCCTCCAGAATCTTGTTTATGCTGTGGTTCTCTACATGTACCCATGCAAGAGGCTGGTGGAAAGTAGAGCTCTTTAATGAAGCTCTCCTGGTGTCTCCTTCCCACAATGACTTTTTCAATGAGTATCCAGAGAAGACTTTCTCAGCCTCAGCATTAACATAATTTCAACCAAGGTAGTTTTCTGTATGGCCATGTTCCCTCCACCCACTAGAAAAGCACCTTCTAGTGGCAGTCACTACAACTGCCTCCAGACATTTCCAGCTGTCTCCTGGGGACAAAATTGCACCTAGATGTTCCAGAACCTTACTGTAGGTCACCACCTTGACACTTTAAAATATTTGATGTTTAAATGCCTCTATGTTTTGCCTCCTTAACTACAGTGCTTTAGGGCTAGTGTTATGCTTCTTTTGCCTCTCTAGTAGAGGGTAAGATTAAACTCCCGATGTGTACCTGAAATTTAAAACCTTAGTATCTAAAATTTAAAAGTACTGTGAACTACTACACAATTTGATGTAGTCACTCAGCCACTTTTTAAAAAGAAAAATAGAAACCAAGAACCAACAAACTACAGCCATTGACCTAAGAAGAATGTCTTAGAAGGCAGTTCTATTCTCAGTCAAGAAACATGAGCATTCTTCTACTGATCTGTTTTTTTATAGAGAATTTATTCACCCAAAATAATACCATCTATAATTATAAGATACAGTTAAAAATTAGTTTCTTGGTATTTTCAAATTCCGACCATGATACTCTTGAAGGTTCAGAGACAATGCACCACCAGTATTTCCAGGTACTAACAGAGGTTTTAAATTGTGATAATTCAGATGTAATCTTCATCCTATATAACCTGAACAGCTAAAATTCTTTTTAAGAATAAAATACAGAAGTTTGACCTGACTTACAGAGAACCATATCCTACAAGTATATTCAGTAAAAACACATTTTTGAATTAGGTCTTGCTGTAAGGTAGCAAGCCCTCATGGGATCATGTGAACACCACCTACTGAAGGACTCACTTTGCAAAGGACTTACACAAACTATTGTATATATGTAAGCTCACTGGTGAGCATTCTGTATTTATTATTCTCCTGTCTATATGTTCTACCCACAAGTACATTTGTTTACTTATAAACATGTATACATTGAAAGCTAGGATCTGCATATCAGACAGGCATGTGGTTTCTTTTACAATTCTTAGTGTGTGTTTGCTTAATATCATGCCTTCTAAGTTTATACATTTCCCTGCAAATGTCATTATTTCATTTTTATTTAGAATTGGATAGTATCCCATTCCCATCTACCTCTCCTCTTCTCATTGAATCCATCAGGACAAGAATCAGTTCACATCTGCTACCTAACAGCAATCAGACTCCTTGCTAATATGCTTTAGTAATCCATTTAATGAAAGAATTCTTCTGTAGTTACATGGGATAGAAAAAGAACCCTCACAGTAGGGTTAAGGAACTATTGGATAAAGCCATGCAATTTCAGTATGTCTACACATCATCTCTAAAATACTTACTCTTCAACTTAGGAGAGGGGAGAGTGTTTAACTGTCACTACATATATGACAAAAATATTTGCTGGCTAACTTTTAAATTAGGGTACAATGAATATTTTCACTTATTCTGAGGAAAAAATGAAGTAAAAAGCAGAAAATCCTACATAGTTCACTACTCAACAGATTCATGGTATCAATCTATTTGAAAATACCTAGGAAATTGAAAACAGTGTAGTCTAAGGCTGAATTAAAATATGTACGATATCACCAAAGCTTTATGAAGGAGAAATGCTCCGTACTAAATGCCTCTATTAGAGGAGGCAGAGAGAGAGAGAGAGCGAGCACCGAGTGATCTTCAATTAACGAGCTTAGCTTCCACCTTGACAACATAGAAATAGAAGAGCAAATAAAATGTGAATTAAGAGGAGGAGAGAAAATAAAGATCATGGCAGAAATCAATAGAGCTAAAAAATATAAAGCCAAAGAAAACTAGTGAGGTTTAACATTGTTTCTCTGAAATGATCAGTAGAACTTGTACAAAGAAGGAACAGTTCTATCTCCACACAAATCTTCCAATAAATGGATAATGGGAGGTTTCTTTCCAACTCAAATTAGAAGACCAACATAACTCTGATATTAATACAAGATCAAGACAGTACAAGAAAAGGAAATTACAAGTTAGCATCCCATGTAAACAGAAATGCAAGGTTTCTAAGTGCAATGTTAGCAAATAGGTAGCCACAGTACATAAAAAATGGTTATTAATATTATACCCAAGTGAGGCTGGTCCCAGGAATGCAAACAGTGCGGTGGTGGCACACGCCTTTAATCCCAGCACTCAGGAGGCAGAGGCAGGTGAATCTCTTTGAGTTCAAGGCCAGCCTGATCTACAAGAGCTAGTTCCAGGACAGACTCCAAAGCTACATAGAAACCCTGTCAAAAAAAAAAAAAAAAAACTTGTAAACTAGCTAGTCATCTTAACTCACCATATTAACAGAATTTAAATCTCATATGAATTGCATAATTAACAAAAAAATGGAATTTGACAGTATGCAGTATCTATTATTGACCAGAAAAAAAAATGAAAAGTTTTACTGAGCTTCTGATTTAAGGAAAATTCTTTAGTCTGATAGACAGCATCCCCAAAGGGGTCATAATACAAAGGTTGAAATTTCTACCAGAGAGGTTTGTGCAGAAAATCTCCTGCAAATGCCAAAGTTACAATATCTAATAAATGAGTTTAGCGATGGTATGAAATACATCATTATGGAGTATGATAAAAATGTACAGTATAAAAGTGGAAAAAAATTAAACTATTATTTCAATGGTATGAGTATATATGATGTAATTAAGGATATATTTGACAAAGGGAACTGCAGTCCTAGGCAGATAAGACAGCTCAGTCAGAAATGTGCTCACCGCACAAGCAGAAGGACTAGAGTTTGATTCTTAGTACTCATGTAAAAAGCCCACTGTGGTGGAGTGTTTTTGTAACCCAAATACTGAGAAGACAGAAACAAGCCTTGGAGATAAATGGCCAGGCCTTCCCCAAGACAGTAAGTCTGGGTCCCAGGAATTGTCCCTGTTTCCAAACATCAGATAGATTGCTCCTGAGAAACAACAGCCCTAGCCTACACACACACTCACACACACACACACACACACACACACACACACACACATGCCCAAGCATAGACACATTCATGCACACTCACGCGCACTTACACATCAACTCATACACATAAAAGCAAAAGAGCAATGTCTGCATATTATAACTTCAAAATATTTCTAAGAGAAATGGAGTAATCTAAATACCATATTCATGAGCCAGGTAACTCAGTTATTTTAAGATGCTAATTCTTTCCAAAATCATCAATTAATAAAATGGCCAATGCATATTAAAAAATTTTGGGGAGATGATAGATCTGTTTATATTTTATGGTAATTATATATGTGTGTATGTGTCAGGATTATGAAATGGGCATATGTAGCTTATTGTACATCGGTTACATTCAACAAAACTATTGCAAAATAAATTGAATTTTCCAAAAATGCTAATATGTATCAACACTTTAAATATATTCATGTACAGGCCCAGAATTTATATTTTGGAGATCTGGTCCAGTAAAACTTGGCTGATTAAAGACATACATACTTGTCCCTAACCACACTTTACTGAAAGGGCAGTTATGAAATTTATGAGCATAGCACAGGGCAGTAACCTCAAAGAAAAGAGAATTGGAGAAAAGACAACGAGAAAACGTTTGAAGTCTGGAAATAGTGATGACTGATTTAGCACACCACAAAAGGAGCAAGAGAGGCCAAAGTCTGCAATGAGGTGGTCTCAAGTGCCTTCTGACTGAGTGTACCAAAACCCCAGGAAATCCTAGGAACGGGATGTACTGAATAGCTCTCAGAGAAGGCATGGAGCCCCACTGTGGCCCCAAATACAGCTAGCTGACATCTTTTTCCACCATAAAAGTCAAGAGATATAGCATTGGCAAGATGGCTCATTGGTAAAGGTGCTTGCTGCCAAGGCAGATGACCTGAGTTTAATATCTGGAGCCCACATGGTGGAAAAGAAAAATAACTCCCACGAGTTATTCTATGACCTCTGTGTGCACACACACTACAAACACACACACACACACACACACACACACACGTACACATGCACACACACACACATACAAATAATAAATGTAAAGAATTTTAAGTTAAGAGATATACCTTCTAGAGAAGTTGGTGCGGGGACTCTGGGTCTCTGAGGAGAGACGAGAGTGGGTACAGTGGTGACAAGCAGGTAGTAAGTAGGAATCTACGTGTGCAGAGAACGATCTCAAATCCTTTCCACGTAGTCTAGACTAAGATCACTGAAAGCCAGAATAGTGTATCTCAAATGGGATCTGAAAAATATGTATCTCAAAGGAAAAGCCTTTTCTAAAAAAAGCTGGTTAACTCGTAATTTTAAAATACAACTGGCTGAAAATGATATTATTGTATAAAACAGCCCTGACTGAGCATACTATAGGAAAGTATGTTATTCAAATAGTCATAGCAGAACACACACACACACCACATGTCTGTTACTTCTAGCTAGCTGTCAACTACTTTATTCTCAATATCAGTTGGCAGCAAAAAACATCACCTGACATCAGAGAAAAGCCTTTAACAAATAAAATAGATGATAAAATTCAGAAACAAAGCAGAACAGAGCAAGCTCTATGTTCTCTCCTAAGGAATAAACTTAAGCCCTAATCTGACATTATCTCAACGTGAAAGCCCAAGAGGCAAGGTGGTCCAGCTGATGAGCACAGTTGCTAAGAAGCCTGATGGCGAGTTCAGGGCTTGGAACCTGGATGACTGAAGGAGAGAACCGACCCACAGAAAAATTGTCTGCTGACATCTACACATGTTCAGTGACACATGGCCACACAATAAATAAAGAAATGTTTTTTTTATTTTGTTTGTTTTTATTTTGTATGTGTGTGTTTTGGGAGGATTGGGTTTTGTTTGGGGTTTTTTTTGTCTATGTTTTGTTATTATTTTTGTTTTTGTTTTGTTTTGCTTTGCTTTGTTTTCGACACAGAGCTTCTCTGTGTAGCTTTGGAGCCTGTCCTGGCACTTGCTCTATATAGGCCGGGCCTGCATCTGCCTCCCAAGTGCTGGGATTAAAGGTGTGTGCCACCAATGCCCAGAAATAAATGGCTTTTAGAAGTTAAGAAAAAAAAGAAATTACAAAAAAAATAAAATAAAACTAAATGTCAAAAAAAAAAACCTCATGAAGAAAACAGAGGTTTAAAAACAAAATATATACAATTACACTATTCAGTAAGTTTTAAGATATGACTCAGACATTACATAAGAGGCCACAGAAATGAGAGAAGAAAGATACAAATAACAGAATATCAGCATGAGGAATTAGGTAAAGTGAGAACTCCAGAAACACAAAGCTAAAATGTTAGACAAAATACATTTCAGACAAATGATTCATCCTGGTATTGAGACACTTCAGTTTCCAAAGCAAAGGGACGAATGAGTGAGATAAAAAAGACAACTTCAAATGCTATAACTATGGGCTTCCAAAACAGGAGATCCCCATTATGCAAACTGAACCTTAGCATCAAACACACAAAAACAAACTAGATGCCATTCCTGAACCCACAGAGACCATAAAAGAAAACAAATCAACCATCTAAGCAAGTGACAGTCTCATTACTGCAGTCACAAGACATCAGCCAGTACCTTTCTTGCCATCTTGATTCCTGTCATATTTTCAGCTTTTAGACCAAAGCACATCAAGACTTCTCTGCAGTTATCTTCAGCACATACAGTGCGGGAGTGTTGCAAGGAACGGGCTGCTTGTTCATCCCGGCCACCCGGCTAGTTTAGCCCCAAAATAATCACATGGAAAACTGTAGTAATTAAATCACTGCTTAGCCCATTAGCTCTAGCTTCTTATTGGCTAATTCTTACATCTTAATTTAGCCCATTTCTATTAATCTATGTATCGCCACATTACAGTGGCTTACCAAGTAAAATTCCCAGCATCTGTCTCCGGCAGCTCCATGGCAGCTCCCTGACTCTGCTTTCTTCCTCCCAGAATTTAGTTCTGTCTTCTCCGCCTACCTAAGTTCTGACCTATCAGGCCAAGGCAGTTTCTTTATTCATTAACCAATAAAAGCAACACACAAAGGTGATTCCCAAATCAGGAGCGTCAAGACAGCCCTTTTCTCTTCTTCACTGATGAACACATATGCCCACATTTATACATCTGCAACCATATGCACACACACACACAAACACACACACATTCTCAAATTCATACACTTAATACCATATACTCAGATTCCTACATGTGCATACTAACATATACACATAAACACATATCTATACATACATCTACAAGCTTGTACACATACTCACAGTCTTGTGTGCATTAATACATGTGCTCACATATACTTGCACACACAAAGACAACTCGGGTCATGTTAAACAAGTTTTTCCAATGGTCAGAAGAAGGAAGAAGACAAAGTTTCTTACCTTTCAGAATCTGATCACCTGAGGTTAGAAATGCTATCTGTGATGTCAAGAGAGTCAATAATCTGCTGTCCAAAGTACATGTTTATTTTTTAGATATTTTAGTTTAAAAAAATCCTTCATTTATTCACCAACCCCAGTCCCCCCTTTCTTCTCTTCTCCAGTCACCCCCTCCCACTTAACACTCCCCATCCATGTTTATTTTTAAGCATAGAACAACCCAATGTTGGTTTTACAGAACACTGGTCAGAAATAAAATGGAAGACATACAAAGGGGTACATGTCAAAGGGAAATGACGTCTATCACCTGATGTCTTGCTTCCTGTCTATCCCTACATTTTGCTAGACCAACACTAGCTCATTTCTGACTGAATATGTAAATAGCCAGTGATGTCTTTTGTTGTTATTTTTTCCCAGCCTCTTTAACTCCCTCTAACAGTTGAGAACTTCCCTGAATGCTTTCACTGCAAGTTTCTCAGTCACTAGCAGAATTAATTCTTCCCTGCTCTGGGCACTGTCAGCAACAAGCCTCCAACTGCTATCCCACTTGCTACCCTCACCCTAAAAGTGTCTCGACAACGAGAGCTGCTCACAGTCCAGGAGCCACAACTCCCAGCATGTCTAAAGACAGGCTTCCCAATGTTCTGTAGCGGAAGCTGGAGAGATCAGGGGACAGCTAAAGCAGCCTAAATCAGTGTTTCTCTCTTTGATGCAGTTTGGAGAAGGGTGCTGACTAGACCAAGGGGTGACTGGAAGAGGCATGTGTGGTTTTGAAGCCAGCAGTGCAGCAAGAGCTCCACCCTGGGTCCGTTTTGCCTAAACCTCATATTGATGCTCCCATTCTTCTGGGACTCTTTCTCTGCATTCCAGCTTTTCTTTAGAAAAAACATGGGAGGTGAGGGAAGCAGAGCTATTAGGATGATGTTGTTCTTGGTGGTACAAGCCATGATGGAGCGAGAGCTCCAAATGCCTTTCAATGTAGATTGTTTCTAATTTTACCACCTCAAGCAGACCTTTGCCAAGACAGCCCAGTGAACTTGACACTTGTACAATCCTTAGTCTATTTCTGTTGAGATAAGACCTGCATCTCTGGTGACTCGAAGACACCTCCCTCCTTATCACAGTGGGTTCTGGGCCTTGCAGACTGTTATTACTTGGAAACAGACTTTTGTTTTAAATCACATCTGTTACCCAGTAAGGTCAGTGGAAGAAGTTGGTTGTCTAGCAAACAGGTCTGTGGCATCTTGGCACATTTATGTGGAATTCAGCTGGGTCAGTAAAAGGGGCCCTTGCTCGGATACAGAAGGGGGTCCTGCCTGAACTCTGTTTGCTGGAACTGAGCCTAGTTCCCTAATTTGTTTCACCATGGACAAGAAAGAGAATTACCTTCCCTGACCTCTAGAATCTGTCCCATCTTCAAACTCTGTGAGCTGATATTCAGAACACAATATGTATTCTGACACCTCAGCCAACAAGAGCTGGGTCTGATTTTTCATAAAGAATAAATATTGTATTTTAAATATCCATTCAACATATCCACATATATAATTCCCCCCAAATTGCAAATAATTCCAGCTGGTTAAATTTAGAATGCTTATATTAAAACCAATTCAGCAATACTCCCTGGCATTAGTCCCAGAACATTTCCATCTGATTGGGAATTGTTTAAATTTTAATCCATTTTAAGCCTTCCCCTCTCCCAATTGTGCTCTTCTAAGACTGTCGCAGTTGAAATATTGACTGCGAAAGCGCTGCCTCTCTTATTAAATCATGCATCTCAGTGATGTGACTGCTACCCGCTCGGATTGGTTCGGGAGCTGTGTGTGGAATGTGCGGTGGGAGAATGCATTTCTGCACCTGCAGGTGCATGTCCATGCTAGAGCAACCGCAGAGGCCCACTCCTCCCTCCCCGCAATACTACTTGCTGCTCTGATCCCTCCCAAATCCCCTGAAACACTTAGGATAATAGCAAGATGGTTTTCCTAAACGTATCTGGCGTCAAACTAGGAAAAGAAGCCAAAAAAAAATCAAATTTTCTAGATTCCTGAAATCAAACCAGTTTGAATCCTCTAAGGATGGGACCACACCCGTTTCCCCTTCCTTCCTGCATTTCCTAATCTTCTTGGATGGGATTTCCTTGACCTTAGGAGGGAATAAAAAAAAAATGGAAAGAGTTGCAGCCAAAGCCAGGAGACAGGCTTCTAGCTGAGGCCAAAGAAGAGGACCAAGCCCAGTCCCCCACTCAGGGACCTTTTGACCCTTTGCAGTGGGTCATTACCGATGTAAGCGACCGCCAATTTGCACACCTACTAAGCAACTCTATCCACTCCTACTCTTTTACCTACCAGAAACACTGCAGATTCTGGTTTATATATCATAAAGACTATAGTGCTCCAATAGTTGGCCCAATTAAAAAGTTAACCTTCATGTCGGCACTACTAGATAGTAAGTAGTTCAGGTGTTAAGAGGTAGAACGGTAGCCGGGACGATAGCTCGGTGGATAGAGCGCTCCTGTTGTACAAACCTGACGGCTTAAGTTCCAGTCCTCAGCACCCATGTAAAAGCTGGGCATGGCAGCACCTGCCTGTATCCCCAGTGCTGGATGGGAGAAAGTCAATAAGTGGAGCCTTGAAACTCACTGGCCAGTCCACCTAGCTGAAACAGAGCTCCAGATTTGGTGAGAACCCTTGTCAGCATAAAAGCTGCAGAGTGAGGGAGGAAGATGCCTCAGTATGACCTCGGAAGTGCACATCACACACATATGGGGGAGGGGAAGTGTTAGACACCAGTGGGACATCTTCTAGCAACTGAAGGTCTGCCATTTCTCTAGTCCTCTAACTCCCAGCAGTGAGTTAGGGTTAGGGTTAGGGTTAGGGTTAAGGATTAGGCAGTTTGCTCTATCACATTCCGATGATTCCTTCATCACAAGATTTAAAACACACACACACGCGCGCGCGCCTTTCTCCTTATGTACTGATTTGTCAGGTATTTTGCTGCAGTAATGGAAAGCTGACTGCCAGAGACTTTAAGCAGCAATCTCCTTTCATAAACCTACCCCCTAGTTACACATCTATAAATTTTATTACTTAATGCTAATATAATGTTAAAAGCCGGATAGCAACTTACTTGTTTTAAAACTAGAAAAATTAAGGGTTGAGCTGTTAAGCAATTTACTTCTTTAAATTTGAACGCAAATGGATGGATCTAGAAAATGTCATATTGAATGAGGTAACCCAGACCCAGAAAGACAAACATCATATGTACTCATTCATAAGTGGCTTTTAGACATAAAGCAAAGAAAATCAGACTACAATTCCCAGAGAATGGAGACAACAAAGAGGACTTTAAGAGAGACATACATGGATCTAATCTACATGGGAAGTAGAAAAAGACAAGATCTCCTGAGTAAATTGGGAGCATGGGGAATCACGGGAGAGGGCAGAAAGGGAGAAAGGAGGGAGGAAGGGAGGTAAGGAGGAGGAGCAGAGAAAAATAGCTCAATAAAATCAATAAAAAAAATTTAAGTGGGCCTACTTTGTATCACCAGATCTGTCTCTTTTGACTTTTTAAAAGACATTTTTTAAAAGCATTAATAACAGGTTATCAATGGACAAACACAAGCTTTCATCAAAACCGTCATATTTACAGGTGGTGAGGCAGGACTCAGCCAGTGGCTGCCATGGCCTTCCCACTCACTGGCAAAAAAATGGCATCTGATATCAGGAAGGAAAGCTACCAGTCCATGAGTCATTCTTGCTCTCAATTTTATTGCCCTGAATACTTGTTTTTCACGTGCGAAGTCTAGAGCCCTGGTTCTCAACCATCCTGATGCTATGACTTTTCAATACAGGTCCTCATATTGTGGTGATCCCCGACCATAAAATTATTTTTATTGTTACCTCATAACTGTAATGTTGCTACTATTTTGAACCATAACGTAAATATCTGTGTTTTCTGATGGTCTTAGGTGACCCCAGTAAATGGATCATTCAACCTTCCAAAGAGGTCACAACCCACAGGTTGAGAACTATTGATCTTGAAGAATACTGTCCTGTATAAAAAGTATGTTAACACCAAAACACACACATACACAGTAGAAATATTCGGCTAAGTAAACCAGTTTAAGAATTAATTTAAATGATATATTTCCAACACATTATGATTTTAAATATTGAAATTGTGATTGACATAACTTTTTTCTTTATTTTTCTTTGGTGTATGTTTTCTACTTACAACACACCATAGTTATGACTAGCTTTACTTGGGGGCTCCTTAGTCCCATGTAGCCAGTAGCTGTACCATATTGGATTGGCCGGTAATGGCAGAAGGAAGGAGAATCTGACTTCTCTGCATCTTTCCGTGAGGTTTATCACCTGGGATTCACAGAACAGCAACCAAAGAGAGAAACATCACTATAAATACAGAGAAGTGACATGGTCAGTTAAAGCTTCCCCAGAATATGTTTCTTGCAGCCATAAAGTAAGACCATTGGTAACCCCCATTCTAAAGGAAAGTGGGAAATCAGATTTTCCTGATTTCTACTAGATACATAAGAAAAGGGGACTTGGGCACACACAAAAAGAAATGTGTTTGTTGATTAACCAGGACTGATGCAAGTATTGATTTAAAAATTAAACTGAAGGTATATTTAAAACTAATAACATTTCTAGCTATAATAGAACTGTGTGTTCTTTCTATATTATAAAATGTCTGTAATATGTAACCAAACAGTGAGTAGATTTTTCTCTCAGAATAGTATTTCATATGTGCCATTTTTCATGTATCCTATTTAAAAAAGAAACAGTAGTATATTATCAGCATTAACAAGCTTTCTGTTACTGCTCCAAAATACTTGAGATGATTTACTTGTAAGGAGGAAAGTTTACTTTGTTTAATAATTCTGAAGGCTTCAGTATATTGTTAGGTGGCCCATTGTTTGGGACCTGTGTCTGATACAAGCCTGCCCTGTGCTGGATGCATATAACAGAGAAAGATGCTCACTTCTCTGCAGGAAACAGATAGTGAAGAAAGCTCCAATATCTCCTCAAAGAGCATGGCCCCGGTATCATAATTCCTCCCAAGTGGGCACCACTTCATAATAGTTATACTGCCTCCAAAATAGCAATACAGGCTAAAAGCCATGCCAGTCATACATAAGACATTTATTTTATTCAAACCACAGCAGACGGTCTCAGAAGAAGATGGTATCAACCTTACTTGCCCAACAGACAAAAAAAAAAAAGAGAGCACTTCTGCTGGGCTCTGAAGACTGTATAAAAGCACACAATGGACACCACGTACATCACTATTCATACAAATTCTCACTGGGACAACACTGATATTAAGTGATTGGCACTAGTTATTACGAAAAACATGAGTTCATCTTCCCTTCTATCTTTCCTCAGTGCACTAACTTCTACAAGTAGGAAAACAGCAAGAAATCTCTTAGCAGATCTGGTCCCTTAATTTTGGATTTCTCAATCTCTAAAAATTGAAAACTAAACCTGTCTTCTCTGAAAACTAAGCCACTTCAAGCATTTTGTTATAGCTTTACAAAGCAGACTGAGAAACTTAATGCCTATGTTCATTTGAACATACCATCATGTAGGTAGACCTATCTCTTGACAGTTTGCAATTTTTCTTAATCATTTTTTAAATAAATGAATAAATTAGAGAGACAAGCAAATAGTTTTAAGCTTCAGAAATTTTATAATTAACAAAAATTCCATAGTTAAGTTGATAGAGAGGAAAATTATCTCTAATATCAGAAATAGTGAACAATATGTATCTCTGATATCACCAGCATAGGAATCAACAAAAATCAGGTAATCCAAAAATTTTAATATTGATTATTTGAAAACTTCTAGCAGATTATACAAATGATAATTGTTACATTGAATTCAGTTTTCTTATTCTAAAGTCTTTCTTCTGTCTATTCTCTCTTCTTTAAAAAAAATCATGAAAGTGGTTTCAATTATCTTAAACCACGTTGTAGCATTACACACTTTATTTCAGGGTAGAAAGCTAATCTATCATGAAGTTCTTCAATGTAATAGCAATTAAGGCTGGCATTCAAGTTTATTCCATCTTAAACATGTGTACAGGCATTATTGCAACTAATTCTTCCAGCAACCCAGGAGGTCATCAAATGGGATTGTGTGGAAATGAGGTGTCACGAACTGGAACACCGGACACGTTGAGTGAGCTTACAATTATAAGCATAAAGTTCCATGGAACGAAACATGAATGAGTTCAAACCACCAGAAAAATTAGGTCAATAACAGCCTTTAAGTGTAATCTCCTGAGATTTGCATTTTGAAATAGAGCAGAAACGCAGGGACTTTGCTTGAGAGAGAAGAATCGCATTAAGGTTTCACAACACTGCAGTGACTGAGATGAACTACAGGCTCATTTTATGAAACACATTAGCCTCACTACAGCTATGGCCCATTTCAGGAGATGTTATGATGACTGGTTAATACAGTAAAATTTAATAAGAGGATAGTTTGTACAACTTAGTATTAATTACCACTAATACCAATTGGTCTGCCTTGAAATCTCCTTTCCTTCCAAATGCTTCACAGGGTGTCAAATGGTTGAACAACCACTATTCAAATGAATAATAATAGTGCACACTGTAAATCATCTCATGACCCCTTGGCAACACAAAACCAGCCCTTTCAATTATTGCCATATGATGTAAATGTGCACTCAAGGCTGTTAACACCACACATGACACAGGGTGCTGAGGACCAGCTCTGTGAATATTGCCTCTTTGGGCATTCTCTAGAGATTATAACATGACCCTGTGTCATTTAAAATGATGTATGATCACAGTGTTCATTTGAGAATATTATAGAATCAAAAGATGTGCTAAATATTAAAGATAAAAATTGACATTTTAATTCTAATTCATATAAAAGAAGGAAGAAACTAATGTTAAGTTAAAGCCTCACCTCCATCTCTTCCTGATTTCTACACATCCTGTGCCAACACACACAGACACACACACACGCACACATACAAGCCCTTTGATCCTGTGAGCTTAATTGAAAGCTTGGGTGGAAGCAATACTTTAAAAACATCAAAAAGCTAAAACTTCATTGCCAGATTTTTATTCCTAGCATCTTTTACTCATCCTGCCACACGGCTGAGCCTGGGCCATGGTATTTTAGCACAGCAGAAAAGTAGCTAATACAGAAATAATACAATTTGCATATGGCCCAAAACAAAATCATAAGCTAAATCCAAACATGGTGAGACCTTTCACCTGATGTGCTTTGTAACTCACTTGCGCAGATCCCTAGCCTGCACCTTGTAGATGACAATGTCATGTTACAGTGGCAAAAGGTTGGCCATGCTTTCCAGAACTTCACTCTGCCAGTCCCAGGTCTATAATGTTGGGCAGCCTTCTTCAGCCTTGCTGTTCCTTCCCTGCCCCGACGGTTGAAACAGGGGTAATAGAAGCACTTGCATTGGAAGGTAATTGCCTCAAATTCCAACTCCACCCCGAAAAGAGTGAGTGAATTAATACCTGAAAGCTCTTATTACTGTCCCTAGGGAGTGAGTAATGTTTGCTATTATTTTTCTAATAACTGTATCTGAAGAAAGTACATGCTGGATTATACTTATTAAAGACTAAATACAAAGAAATGTGCAGAAAAAAGGCTGTAGATGAACAAAAGAGCATAAAATATTAGTTAAGGGTTTTGCACCTTGAAAACATCAATTTTTCCCTACAATTACAAGGAAATGCATTGTTTCTAAAGGAATCATCTAAACATTCATTTCTAAAAATACCAGCTCCTTTCAGAGGTTATTATCTACAACTCCCTGTATCTTCTTGGATTCTCTTATTGAAAAGAACTCATTACTACCTGGGGAGACAGCTCAGTGGATAAAGTTCTGGCTGTGAAATCATGAGGACCTGAGTTCAGATCCCCAGCACCAGCTGGGCGTGGTGACACATTTACATAACTTCAGTCCTGGTGACAAGTGAGTCTGGTTAAAACATCAAGCTCCAGACTCGGTAAGAGATCTAAACATTAAAGTGAAAAAGCAAGGGGCTAGAGAGATGGCTCAGTGGTTAAGAGCATTGCCCGCTCTTCCAAAGGTCCTGAGTTCAATTCCCGGCAACCACATGGTGGCTCACAACCATCTGTAAAGAGGTCTGGTGCCCTCTTCCGGCCTGCAGACATACACACAGACAGAATATTGTATACATAATAAATAAATAAATAAAAGTGAAAAAGCAAGTGAGGAAAGTGTCCTGACATCAACCTACATACACACACACATACATACACACACATCAACCTACACACAGAGACACACACACAACCTACACACACACATCAACCTACACACACATCAAACTACACACACACATCAACCTACACATACACAACCTACACACATCAACCTACACACACACAATCTATACACACAGACACACACATCAACCTACACACAAAGACACACACATCAACCTACACATCAAGACACGCATATCAACCTACACAGAGACACACACACACACACACATTTATTTTGCTATAGAATGGTTTGGGTAAAAGAAAAGGAAATGAAAGTTGTATCGCTTTGAATGAGAAATGTCCCCTACTGGCTCAGTCCCCTACTGGCTCATGTATTTGACAACGTAGTCCAGTTGGTGCTGATGTTTGGGGAGAATACAGAGCTTAAAGGCTGCCAAGGACTACAGGAAGTGCATCATGGAAGTGGGCTTTGAGCATTTCTAGCCTAGCTCCACTTTCAGTTCCCTCTCTGCTTCCTGAGTGAGAATGAGATGTTTGCTCAGCGTTGTGTTTCTTCTCCAAACTTTCTCTACCATTACGAGCATATAACCTTCTGGAATTAGAAGCCTAGAGTAAACTCTTCCTTACATTGCTTTGGTCATCGAATTTTATCGCATCAATAGAAAAATAACTAATACAAAAACCTGGGGGGAAAAAAACAATCAAAGAAAATTATCTGGCAAACGAAATCATTTACACTAAAGAAAACCAGCAGAGCCAGGCACAGTGGTGCATGACATAATCCCAGACCTCAGGAGGCAGAGGCAGGAAGAGTGACATCTTAAAAACAGACAGGCTTCATAGTGAGCTTGCCTCAAAAGAAAAAGAAAAAGGCAGAAGAGTAAATGAAATACCTGAAACCGGATAAGCTAAGTTTTGTGAAGGTTTGAATTTTCTACCAAAAAAAAAAAGATAAGATACAAGAAAGATTTTTATAAAGATATAAACTTCAGAAACAGAAAATGCAAAGAGAAACAGAAAAAGGTATCCTCTGTTGGGGGAACTGGCAGAGCCAAATTTGCTGGGTTTTTTCTCAGTTCTAGATGAGGATAACCGGCCTATTCTGTAAGTGCTGAAATAAGCTTCAAACAAACATACATTAAACACATTTGGTCTAGAGAAAACTATCATCTGTAATTTTACTCCTGCTGTTTTTTCCTCGGAGAGTGATGATTATCATCAATCGTTAACCTTTTTAATTACAGGAAAGTGGCCAGCTTAATTGTGCATCGCGAGCTAAAGTGCAGCGGGGAAGCAGCTGCAGAGGTTAGAATCCAGGTAATGGAGACATTGTAAAAAAAAAAAATAGTCATCAAAGCGAGTAAATAAACTGCAAGAGAAAGCAATCACAAAGGCGGGGAGGAAAATTATTGGTTTAATTTTATATTTTAATTAATTGACAAGCTTCAGGAAAGACTCAGAGATTCTCAACACGTAACTAGAGTTTAAATTACAAGAATCCTTTACTAGAATGGAAACATAGAATGACAGGGATCATGCTTTGTCTCATTTCTAGCTTGTCTCCTAGTAAGACCCAGGGAACTTTCTTTAAAGACAAGAAGAATGTAGTTAATGGTAGAGCCATAGCCTATCTGAGCCCCCAAAAGAGAACAAGAAAGAGCTGGTGTCCTGAAAGATTATAGGAGGCACAGCCTCAGGTTTGGCCTCCTGCCCCTTAGCACTTAAACACATGGCAACCAAGAAAAGAGGGGTGCTGTCATGCTGTCAGTAACTTGTAAGTATTGCAAGTCTGTTGTGCACCAAACACACTAACGATATCAAGCATAACCAAGGAGTACCTGGCTGGGTACTAGCATCCTCTACTCTTCAACTTGCCGGGAAGCATGGCAGTGGTTCAGAGACAAGTAGGCTGGTAGACTGGGTAGTCAAAGATGAGGACGTTCTCTTCCGCTTCCTTCTAGTTCCTCTATAAAACAAAAAGCGGAACCATCAGCTTTAGAGAAGAGAAGGGGATAAAATATTGGGAGTTGGCAGGGAAATGGAAGGTATGAACTGCTGGTGAAATGAAGTCTCATTGAGACCACGTCCAGTGACCACTGTCATGTACTAATGATGCGCACACAGTCTTTAATGCTTTTCTTCCCCCACATTCAGCTGTGAAATAGAGGACACACAAGATTAGAAAGTCAGACTTTACCAGAATTTCAGTTTTTATAGAACAAATTTCAATAGAGAAAGAAGGATATGCAGCTCATATATAGCATGTGTCTCTTAGACCAGGATGAACAGTTCTGATGCCAGAAGGACTCTGTCTAGATACTTCAAGTCATTGGATTTTGGGGGGGGGGGGGGGAGTGGTTGTTTGTATTTTTTCAGAAAACTAAAGAAGTACTCATAAATACTGAAGTATCTAGAAGTTATATTAACAAAGCAAAAGTCAAAGTTTGACATGCTGCCAAGAGAACAGACAACTTCCTGAATCATAATATGAAAGGGTTCTTAGTCCTGGCTTAGGAATTCTCTTTGTGGAGTCTAGGATAAGAAGAAGCTGGTTACTAGGGCCATAGCGTGGGTAACTCTGTTTTAGTTGGTAGATATAAAGTCAGACAGATAGGATGGCAGATAGACAGAAGTTTAGAGCTATCATCTTCAACTGTATGAAAAAAAAGTAACTTTGCTTATAAAATAGCTGTGTAAGAGGGATCACAAGAATAAGAAATTATTATTTTACTTTAAATTGGAATTTGATGATAGAGAAAATAGAAAGACTGAATTGGACCACAAAAGTGCTGTGCTCTAGCTAACAGCAAGAAGAAGATTATTAAGTCCTATGTGGCTCAGGAATACCCATGTGATGTGACACAATGACCCCTACTTCAATACTGGCAGAAAGTTGGGTTCAGAAGTGACCTTGACACCTTACAGATAAGAATGATGAATCTTTCTACTGAGTGACATGGCAACTTTAATAATCTCACATGAATCTTCTCACCAGAATGGCATTATTTTTCCCTGGGGTCACATACTGAGCACTTATAAAACACTATTTACACACAAAAAAATGAAGGTTTCTGACGAAAATATCTAAGTCCAATTAGCACTAATATCCTGAAAGTTTTTCTCAGAGGAAGAGAGGAAGAAAAAGAAAAGGGAGGGTAGGATGAGGAAGATGAGGAGGAAGCAAAGGAGAAAGAGAAGGAAGAAGGAGGAGGAGGAGGAGAAGAAGAAGAAGAAGAAGAAGAAGAAGAAGAAGAAGAAGAAGAAGAAGAAGAAGAAGAAGAAGAAGTAGTAGTAGTAAAATAAAAAGCTAACCTATAATCTTTCTTTCCCATTTTAGAAGCAACAAATTGACTATATAATCCCAACCTGAGTTCAGTGCTAGGCTTTTAAGGACTCCCTACTCCCCCTGGGATGTATCCTAATACAAAGGAGGCAATTCTCCAGCTGCCCACACAGCTCATTCAAAGTGATTATCACTGGCTTAAGGGGGCATCAGGAGACAATCTCAGGCAGAGAGGCTCTCCAAAAGACAGGACTCCTTGAATACCATGAATGGCCACATCAGCCAGACTCAGCAGGCCCAACCAGTCCTTCCTGCACTCTAAATATAATTCTCCAAGTTGACGTCATTAAATGACTATGGACGCTGTGTTCTGGGAGACTAATTTCATGCTACAGGAATAAATACTATGTCATTGGCTCCTTATTTATCTTGGAACTGTAACACTACTTCTTGAAAACATAAAGATGTGCAGTTTCCATTACTAATTAACAGAGAAGTTGATTAAAAGTCATGCACTTCATCCTGAAGTGCAGCATCTGGGGAAAGGATTTAAGAATTAAGATAATTTCCAGGTGAAATGAAACAGATCCTTGAAGGGATGGAATCTCATACAGCTACAATATTTACAACACTTTTATCAAGACATTAAAACAGAAGCAGATGCTTCCCCATGATTCTAAAATATTAGTTGCACATGGTATAATGCATTACAGAAAGCATAATAACAGATGAGCCTAGAAGGATACAGCAGTTTTCTCTTGCAGCTGGATATAGAACAGATCCCAAATAGTTTTGATGTTAAACTTAATGCAGATGGGACCATCCTGGATGTGTTGCAAAATAAATTTCTCACTAGGGAGATAGGAGAAAGCGTCCCCTTTTTCTGCAAACATCGGTGTTGGGGGCGGGGGGGGTTGGTATAAAATGTATCTTTACCTTCAACAAATCGAAGTTAAAGAATCACCAGTACATCATGCTTAAAATTTTGCTGGTGCTATGTGCTACTTTTACTTAAAAACCTATTTCTAATCTGCCAGTGGGTTCTTTCTGGGTACAGCCTTCAGCTCTGCCCCCACCAAATAAGTGTCTCTGTATGCTTGACATTTGACTCCTGTGCTTATTATTTAGACAACACACAAAGAAAACTTCCTCCGTGTCTCTCATAAAGCAAAGGAGCAGACACCAAGACACAGCTCTGCCTGGTGGAAGAAGGGAGAACACATGGGAGGGGCAGATTTGGTGCCCTGGAATTCTGTACACAAGAATTCACAGAAATGCTTAATCATTTTTCTATAAGCTATAATATGGAAATATCACTAGATTTTCTAATGTAGAAAGCTGTGGGTAGAAATAATCAAGCAATAACATGACAAGGACTTTGTTTCGAGCACCATGGGGGCTGTGACAATTAGGCTATCCTAGAAGTTGGAAACACCTTTGTCAAGAAGAAAGTAGCTTTCAAAGTATCTTAGGAAAGATGACAGAAGAGAAATCCATCCTAGACAGGAGGAAGAGATGTCACTGGTCAAGGCAGAGCCTGGAAAAGCATAATATGCCAATCTCATTAAACCTTCCAAAGCTGTTATTTAAACCAAAAAGGAAGGGAGGGAGGGAGAGAAGGAATAAATGAAGGAAGAAAGAAATTTAACATATACATACTATTTTAATATTGTCAAGTATCACACAAAGCTTAAAAAGGAAATATAATGTAGTTTGTCCATATTGTTCTAGTCATGTAAAAGCCAGCAAAGCTCACTCTCCATGTGATAAGAAAAGAAAAGCATTGGTTATTGAAATATTCTATTTTGTTTTTTAATGTAAATATTTTATTTTATGACTTTAAAAACAAGATACGCCTGGATTATTGTGAAAATGCAAGAGACATACAAAAATATAAATAAGAAAATAAAATCCAACCTCTCTGTAACAAACACTATTCACATCTTGGTGTTAATTGTTTTGGTCTCTGTGTGCGCGTGTGCACAATAGGCAAGGTTTAGGGTCACCAGTATATCTGTGTCTGTGTTGTCACCCAGGTTTGGGGTCACCAGTATATCTGTGTCTGCTGTTGTCACCCAGGCTTCCCTTGACCCAGCACAGTAAACTTAACTCAGCTCTTAGTCCACACGCCAAGTCGCTTTTGTGAGCTGCTCAGCTGCCTCACTCCAGCCTCTATGCATTCTCCTCACCTAATATTCAGCCTCTTCTGTTTACATAAAAAGATCTAGGTTGCACAAAGTACTGAAATAAAATGGACTCCCTAAAGACTTAAAAAAGAGTTGAGGGTATAGCTTAGTGATAGAGCACTCATCTAACATCATCCTAGGTTCAGGCCCCAGCACTAGGGTGGAAGGATTACGGGAAAGACAAAAAAAAAAAAAAAAGTCATTTACTTTTTATTTTTATTTTATCTTTGGTCTCAGCAACGACATTTAAATTGTCCTTTGAGAAGTCCACTACCAGAAAATTTGCACTGGCCTTGAAACATTTGCAATACCTCTCACACAGATCTCAATGGACCTTCTGTCCTCTCAAGTCCTTTGCCTCATCAGCTCCTAGGTTGCCATGCAGTGAAGATGGGAAAGGTGGTGCTTTCTTTTGCTTCCTAGTTGTGCATATACGTCTGTGTGGGGACATGTGCCCACGTGAGGACAGCACTTGAGCTAGAATGCTCTGGGTATAGAGTTAAACCCAGTGAAATCCTCCTGACATGAGAGCTGGGAACTGAATTCAGGTTCCCAGCAAGAGCAGTATGCATTCTGACCTGCTAACCGTTTCTTCCGCCCCTGGAGAGGTGTTTTGACCCTTCAATTTTCTCCAGTTTTGTCTTCCAGTTCCTACCTTCCCATCAATGACAGTTCCTTTCCCGACAGAAAAACTGGTGTAATTTATGTGTCAACTTAAAAAGGATATAGCTTATGCAATATCTCATGCCATAAATTGGAGACCAACAGCCTCATTTTAATGATTGTATATTTATTCTGTAGTATTTATATAATGAAATGCAGTTATTATTATACTCAAGCAATCCTTCTAAACTATCTATCTAAACTATACAAACTTTAGTTAACCTCTACATTAGCCAGCTTTCTGTAACTGTAATAAAAAGCCTGCTTTAATCAAGTTACAAAGAAGAAAGGTTCATTTGGGAATCACAGTTTTGAAAGTTTCAGTCTGTGACCGACCGACTCATTGTTTGGATGCCTGTGACCCAGTAACATCAATCATAACTGCAGTACTTGTCAAAGCCTTTCACTTAAGGCAGGGTGGGAAGAAGAGAAGAGAGTGGTGTCCCACAGTTCCCCTGTAGGACACTCTTGAGACAGGAGACTTTCTACTGAGTCTTACATGTCATGAGTTCCTCAGCTTCCCGGGAATGTCATGGGTTGGAAACTAAGACTTAACAAGAGAATGTCTAGGGCATGACTGCCAAAAATCTTTATACACATGCTGAAACACTTTTCTTCAGCTATGTGAAAAGTCCATACGATTTCTTATTTCACAAATCGCTGCCTTGGACTAAGCTTTTTCATCCAGCCAGACCTCCTCCTCCATTTTTTCTTCTAAGTTTGATTGCTTTCACTGACCCCAAAATGAGGCCCAGTGTCTGTTACGTTCCAAACTTCAGATTCCTTACAGCCAATACATTTCAAACACCTTCCTTAATCCCCTTGAAACATGGCTCAGTTAGAATTCCTTCACTGCCAAATACATTTTTAAAGTGGTTCCATACATAACAGTCAAAAGCTAAATTTTAACCACCCATTTTGTTTAAATTAAATGGAATCACTTCTTTTCACACTAGTAAATATACTTTCTTTTAAATTTTTAGCCACTGCTTACCATTGCTTAGAGCATGAATTCTAATTGTTCTTAAGAAAGTTCCAGAGTCCAGTATTAGGAGGTGAAAGCTAAGAGATCAGAGAAGCAGTGCAGCCAGCCACTAGAGAGACAACCTCTACCCATGCTCAGATCACAGGGGCGGTCCTGGCCTCAGCCTGCATCCTCAGACTGACTTCTTCCGACTGCTGCCTCAGACTGCACTGAGATGCTAGTCTCCTCCCACTTTATATTCCTCACTCCACGCCACCATATCATTCTTGTCTCCACCTCCCTAGTGCTGGGATTAAAGGCGTGGGACCCCAAGTGCTTAGACCACTTTTGTGTCAGCTCTGTTTCTCTATAGTCTGAATCAATTTCGTGTATCCCAAAGTGGCCTCGGACTAACAGAGATTTACTTGCCTCTGCCTTCTGAGTCCTGGGATTAAAGGCGTATGCCACTACTGCCTGGCCTCTAGTGGCTTAACTTCTGATGTTCAGGCAAGCTTTATTTGTTAAAACACAAACAAAATATTACTACAGTAGCTTAATCTAACCTTGAGTTTGTGAGAGTTTCTAAGATTTACATTGCAAAGAAGTTTGTTTCTTCTTTTGCTTTTCACCAAAATGCAATACTTTCAAAACCAATCCTGAATTTTTTTCTTCAATGGTCTACATGCATTTGTTTCTTGAATGAAACAAAGACAATCACAGGTATGTATGTATGCATGTATGTATGTATGTATGCTTCTTTTTCGTGATTTTTAATATTCCTAAAGACTTTATTATTTTCAAACTTTTTTTTCTATGACTGTTATACCCATTTTTTACAGTATCTGTTTAAAGGTTTTCTTAGTCTGGACCGTTTTACTGAGTACCTGCAGTGTTATCTAACCGCTTCTACGTACACACACACACACACACACACACACACACACACACACACACACGTCTCACCCATGGAGAAAGAGACACAGAGAAGGGAGTCAAAGGCTGCAATTCCGGTCCATGTCTAAGGATGGATGCTCACTTTCATCATTCTGTGTTAAACACAGTGTCCAGGTTTAAACTAAACACTGACTGAGTGCTTCTTCAGTTTGGGTGCAGAAACTTGAGCAAAAGCTAAGCTTTGGGAGGTTTGAATTTATCTTTTTGGACATGTGATGTATTAGTTGAGCCTGACAACAATATCATCCCTGCCAACCCTCAAATTCTTTCTGATTTTGAGACATTCTTCTAACACAGAGGCTTCACAGAAAGAAAAAGAAAAGAAAAAACTTTGAATCTGTTTTAAATCTTTGCAATTTTATAGAGAAAACAACTTAAATAAGTTTGCTAAAAACTGTTTATATAATTGTGCTTTTCCTAGTTATCATGCCCTTAAAGTCAAAACAGTGTCCCCCTCGGCAATTACTTATAATTAGCTCCAGGATCCAAGATAATCCCGAATCCAATGGCTAAAATTCAGTCAATCCCCACCTCTCATTTGTTCCTTTTGCTTTTGCTTTCACCCTACATCTATAAAACCCAACCACATCAGACCAAGGCAGGAAACTAAAAACTGTCCTGCAAACCCTGAGGTCCATCTTTCTGGCTACCGAATTCAGTAACTCACCAAGTGCTGGTCACACCACTGAAGTCTAAGAGTCTCAGCCTCCTCTTTCTTCATCTCTCTCTCTCTCTCCTTCTTTCTCCCTCCTCCCCTCTCTCCTGCTCTCCTTCCCCCTCTCTTCCTTCCTTCTTCTCTCCCCCTTGCCCTCTCCCTCTCCCTTCCTCCCACCCCTTTCTCTCTCCTATCACTGTCTTGGATCAGATTTGCAGTATCATTTACCTGTATTTTAAGGTCAACTACCTACCCTAGCTATTCCAATGCTTATACGTACCTCCCATCCAATTCACAATGCATTCCTTATACTAGAAGCAAGACAACTGAAGGGATTATTGATGTATATCAATTAAAGAAAATGCTGGGTTTCATTGGGACATTTTTGTGCCTGCATATCTGGTACTTTGATCATATTTACTCCCCATTCTCATACTTGTCTATTTATCCTAACTCCTGATGATCAAGATCTGTAGTCCCAGGTAGCCCCTTTCTGTTTTCTGATGAATAAAGAAAGTGTGGCAAATATTCATAGTGGAGTACTGTTTAGCTACCAAGAAAATTAAATCATATCACTTCTAAGAAAATTAATAAAGTTCAGAATTATCAAGTCAAAAGACATAAAGACAAATAAACCAGAATCAAGAATACAAGTATCCCATGTCTCTCCAACATGTGGATACATGGTCTCATGTATCCCTGGCTGACTTGAAACTCACAGGGAAGCCAAGGATGACCTTGAACTTCAGATCATCCTACCTCCCTCCAGTCTGAGATTACATGCACGATGTCCAGTGTGTGTAATGATGGAAATAAAATCCAAGGCTGTGTTCATGCAGCAATGTACTCTTTCAAGTGAGCAAGATCTCAGTCCACACACAAAAAAAGGCAATCTCTAAAACCTCAAAAGCAATGAAAAGAATGTAGTAAGCTTATGAAAATCTTCTCAAGTTCATTGAATTAGCTTTCCATTATCTATAAGATAAAAAGCCAGGTCCCTCAACACAGAATCAAACTGACTGTGGCAAATTTTCCTCTGACTTCCACCCACATGCTGTGCCAGGTGCCTCCCACCCATCCAAGCCACACAATAAAGGAAAGCTTTAAACTAATGAATTTAAGAGATTGTTCTGTGATTAAGGGAATTCGCTGCTCTTACAGAGGCCTTCGGTTCAGTTCGCAGCACCTGCATCTGGGACCCCTGTTCCAGAGGATCTGACACCTTCTAGTCTCTGAGAGCAACAGACATGCACACAGTGAGCTTACACATGTATGGGTAAAATACTCAAAAGCATAAAAATTTTAAAAATAAATGTTTATTTAAAATCTAAACTGGGGGTAGTGATGCATGTCTTTAATCCCAGTGTATGGGAAGCAGAGGTAGGGAGATCTTTGTGAGTTTGAGGTCAACCTAAACCTAATCTACATAGCAAGTTTCAGGCCAGCCAGGCCTATATAGTAAGAGTCTGCCTTCAAAAACAAATGTTTACAGTGTGGTATTCCTTAAGTATTACAAAAGCTGGAAGTTACCAACCACTTTATAGTTGAATTTAAGCCCTGATCCAAGAGATAAAACCCATAATTAGCACCATTATCAGACCTATAACCTGTGAGTGGACAGTGAAAAATCCCAAGAACCCACTGCTACTATTTTGCTAAATGGACGTCTTATTAAATTCACTGCTAATGCCTTATCATTATATCCCTAAATTAATATATCTCTCAACCTTCATCAGAGAAGCTTATACTTGCAGATTAGGATGAACACAGGGATTTGCCACTGATCAAGTTTGCAAATTCCTCAGCCCTAGATATACAATTGTATCTCAGCCCCTCCTCCAAAGCCTCGGGGCTCATTGAATAAGAGGGGGTAGAAAGAATCAAAGAGGCCAAGGTGGTAGAAGACTACAGGAGAGAGTGTCTTCTGAACACAGTAAGACTGCTGCATATATGAACTCACAGCATCTGTGAGAGCATACACAGGCCCCTTGCAAGCTCAAGTATGCAGGGAAGGTGGAGATGAAGTCACATACCTTGTCAAAGATGCTATTGGCAACTGATAGTTTCTGGGAAAGGGGGAACCCATGTTGTTGTTGGTTTTTAATACATTGCCCATGGTAAGTGTGCTAACTGGATTTATGCCAACTTAATGCAAACTGGAGTCTTTATAAAGAAGGGAACCTCAGCTGAGAAAATGCCTCCATAGATGGAGCTATAGGCCAGCCTGCAGGGTATATTCTTGATTGGTGACTGATGTAGGAGGATGCAGTCCATTGTGAGTGGGGCCACCCCCGGCTGGTGGTCCTGAGTTATCTAAGAAAATAGGTGAGCAAAACATGGGGAACGAGTCAGTAAGCAGTATTCATCCATGGCCTCTGCATCAGCTCCTCCCTCCAGGTTCTTGCCATGTTTGAGTTCCTGCCTTGACTTCCTTCAGTGATGAACAGTGATGTAGAAGGTAAGTCAGAAACACCCTTTCCTCCCCCAAGCTGCTTTTGGTCAGCTTGTTGGGTGTGGTGTTTCATCTCAGCAATAGCAAGTCGAGTTAGAATGCAAAGCCAGCCCATGCTACAGTGAAAGGTTACACATCCAAGAATATATGGATAGGGGAGAGCAAACTAGAGAGATGACAAATGAAAAAAAAAAAAAAGAGGTTTGTGGTTGTGTGGGTATGGAAGAGGGTGATGGGGGACGGGGGTGGGATGGGTATTATCAAAGTACATTGTAGGATATCTGAAAAATGCTTATAAAAATGGTTGAACTTAAATCCCAGGCATATAAGCATAGGGCCCTGGGATGCCCCATTTAGTTTTGGATATACACACATACTCTTGCAATAATGTACTTGGAAGTCTCATTATTTCACCTGCAAGTACTACACACACACACACACACACACACACACACACACACACACACCTCCAAACAATATACCCTAGCAACTTCAGAACCTCAGAAACCTTTGTCTCCCTACCTGTATTGAACTAGGCAAATTCCCTGAACAATAGCATGAGATTTCCCTGCCCCTTGTAGTAATCAAACTTAGACAGTTTCTTTTGTGACATATTCCCAGTTTGTCCAGGCATGAAAAATAGAAGGGCTTCTCTAAACTGGCCTAGTTTGGGGTATGTGTGCAGAAGAGCAAACTGTAGCCTTCAATAACCTTTTAAGAAGACTTTCCTATTCAGTATGCATAATTGGGCATGCATGCAATTAAAAACAGATGTGTTGTGGGAAAGAGAAATTCATTCGAAGTAGAGAAATGATTACAAAACTTAATTCATCAATCAAACTAGAGAACCACCCAGCTACACTACTTATTCTCTTAGAGACCATAAAGAGAGACCCCAGGCTGTATCTGCATCCTTGCGTACTCGCATTCATGTGGCCTGTTGTCACTCTTGACAGTGTATGTCTCTTTAATCTGTATTATCGCGCTACTCAAAATAAAATTATCTTGCTTGAATCTGTGTGGACTCTTATTTTCATCCTTTTGAATAAAAAGACAAGAACTAAAAACAGCCAGTCCAAACTCCCACTACTAATACCAGATCAAACAAAACATGTTAATTTTTAATGACTAGATAAATTATGTTTTAGCATTATGCTTAACTGATCTCCTCAACTGCTAATATAAAATAATCAAAATGACACATTTTTTAAAAGTAAATTTAGACATTAAGTACATTGAGATTTAGAGCCCCAAGACAATGGCTTGTATAAATTAGCAGTATCTTATTATCATCAGGCAAATGCTTGACTAAACAAGAGATAAAAGTCACAATCCTGAAAAAATCGTGTAATACACGTGAGCAGTGCCTGCGGTACATGTGAGCAGTTCTTGTGTTACAAGTAAGTACTTCCTGTAGTACACGTGAACAGCGTTCGCAGAAACATCAGGCATCCTTTCTGTGAAGGGCCAGTAATGTTTTCTGGCTCAAGCTGTCATAAATCTATACAGAAGAAAGCAATTGTGTTTTCACTAGGGGACCATACTTCAGCTGGATAACGAGATAATTGGCAAACTAGGTTTCTTTGGGCCCCGTTCAGGACCCCAATTATCTGCACGTAACTTCAGAACATTGGTAGCCATAGAACACACCTTTGTGGTGAGTGTGACACATTTTCCTCTTAAATTCTCATTAAATAGAGACCTTTGTGAACACTGTGGTAACCTTTGTGTATATTAAAGAGGCCATGGCACTGGGTAAGTACATAATTGGTTAGAAACAAGATATCACGCCCTTCATTTTAATCACAACTGTAGACTTTAACCTAATAAAATCAACACAGTAAATGTTTCTTTTAATCTCTAAAAGAAAATTTAAAACAGAGTTTCTTTTGACTCCAAGAGGTGCAATCTAACTATTTTCTGAAATAACAAACTTTGAGAATTACAATACTTCCTCATAATTCAATCTTTTACACATTGCTTTTTTGTGTGTTGTGCTATTGAAGCATAAAACTTCAGATTTCAGGAATAAATGAATGGACAGTAGGTTAAATAGATCATCCCCAAGACTGAAGCAATGGCTCAGTGATTAAGGACCCTTGCTGTTCTTCCAGAGGGCCTGAACTGGGCTCACAACCATATCCAACCCCAGGGAATCTAATGCCTCTATCCTCCTGTGGCTCCTAAACTGATATGTACATTCTCTCATGCAGACATACATGTCTAAACAAAACTACAAATAAGAAAATGAATCTTTAAAAAAAAATAAAATGATCTAGTCCCTATTGAACACTGGTCTGGGGCATCAAATAGAATGGAGTGTAAGATGGTGGGAATGGGTATAGGAAATTCAAGTCTGGTTTACCCTGTATTGACTCTCACTTTGAATCAGGACTGTGACTTTGTTTTTGACAATTTAACGCCCCACAAAGGCTCAAGTGAGACACAGTTACATCACTGGTAAACAAGACCTGAAGAACTCATCAACTGGAAGAACCCTTCCTGGGCTATTTCCACTACACACTTTCCAACAACCATGAGTCAACTGTCTTCCACAGTTGAGTATTCATTCGCTTTTAAGATTTCCTCTATTACAGGGCGGTGGTGGCGCACGCCTTTAATCCCAGCACTAAGGAGGCAGAGACAGGTGGATCTCTGTGAGTTCGAGGCCAGCCTGGTCTACAGGAGCTAGTTCCAGGACAGGAACCAAAAGCTATGGAGAAACCCTGTCTTGAATATATATATATTCCTCTATTGACTCACACAATGAAGCGTTCTTAGCTTCTCCCCTCTGCATGATATGTATTTCATCGAATTACACCTTTCTGCTTCATTCTGGCTACTGTTAAAACCCAAATTAATGTCTGAGTGGTGTGGGATCCAGAGGCACGCTCCAGCTATTGCACTGATCTAGGGAATGACAGCAGCTAAGGATAGAGTTCGGTCAATCTAAGCCCCTTTCACCTCCTAGGCTTCCTTCCTTGTTCACCTTCCTTCCTCATCCCGAAGTTCTGACAGCTCTGACAGTCCGATCATAGCTAAAGTAGTTTTATTTTTCATAGCCATAGTTTGGCACTCTTCTCCCTGAGTTCTTGAGTTAATTTTGTTAATGGAATTCACTTGAGAACGGTCCCCTTTAGTCTAGAAAGAAGTGCGCCCCTAAACAATTGACAAAGACCAAGTGGCTATTGTGGTTATTGAACTATTAACTTAGCCTTGATGTTTATCACTAGCAGAGTCATCCTCACTCTACCTACATGAGGAAGGCAATGGGATCAATTTTCTGACTACATGATGTTGAAACGACTTGAAAAATATTAATACCAGGTTTGATATAAGATAGGCTTCAAAATATGATCCCTTCCATTTCATCAGTGTGATTTCCTTTTCTAAAAATGAATTCTTTATACATAATTTTTGTTCACTTTACATTTAAATGTTAAATTTGTAGTATACATTTACTTGTACTAGCTCTATAAACATACAGTTGTAATACATGATTCTAATGTTTAATTACCCCTTGGTTGTTTAGGCAAAGGTCTTACTGAACAAAATAATACAAAGATTACTAGGACAGCAATTCTGTATAACGTAAGTAAAGCAAGTCACGTCACTTGGTTTGAAATACTGTGAAGTTAAACTGAGCCTGAGTAGTAATAAAGTCTTTTCAATCATGTGTGTGCCTGTATATATGAGTGTGTGTATGTCTTTAAAGAGAAAAAAATGACCAAGAAAATCAATAAAAGATTCACAAATGACTGGACAATACCATTTAAACCGAAACAGAAATAATAAATAAAAATGTAAAATTAAAAAATATATAATGCCTGTATCTTCCTAATATGGTTTAACAAAATAAATATAGTTATGCCCAATCCATCTTTTGATCAAATACTAAAATGAGACTTTGTTATTGTTTGTTTACTTGTTCTGAAACAGTCTCCTGTTGCTCAAGACTCAAGCTATTTGGTAGAAGATGCCCTTGACTCCTGGTTTCACCCACCTCCTCCCAAATGCTAAGATTACAGGCATATAAACTCCCACTCTTGGCTTTAAGAAGGGCTTCCGAAATGAGTGTCAGCAGCCTGCAGAAGTTCTGCAATGATCTGTTGATTGGTTCCATTTTAATTTAAAAGATGAATACCATAATTGAAAGAATCAGCATTAATCTTTAAATCAAAAGGATTTACAATGAGATTATAATTAATTGCATGCCAAAAACATCTTATTGAGTACGGTGGTGACCTCAGTTACTTTGCTTAATCACTTAAACAATCTAATTCCCAAATAAGAATTTGGATCACTTCCAAATATATCCAATTAAGGTTATCAATTCTCAAAAACAGTGACAACAAACCTCAAAAATAAACTCTTTAAAACTTTTCTTGTTGATGAATGTGTCTGAAGAATATTTTATGAGGGTTTAGATACTTGATGAGGACAATGTTGGCAGCAGAACTCCAGAATGCCTGGAGGTGAGCATCTCCATAAATAATCATGTTGATTTTCTGTCCTAATACTGAGCACATCACTTGTCACCTCTTGGGTCTATTTGCAACTGACCAAAGTCAAAGAATAATGTGACTGCTACCTTGTCAACTCCCTGGAAGTCCTGAGATCAACAGGTTTTTCTCTTAAAATAAGAAATATTATAATTTGACAATACTTACTATACTCCCATATGAGTTGCTTTGGGGAATCAGATCAGGCAACTTTTATATCTTTGTTTTCACCAGAAAATGTGACAAAAAATGTTCTAGACAATAGCTCCATTGAGAAAATATTGTAATACATTTCTCAGGGTGCATGAGGGCACACAGGATTCAGAAACTGAGAAACACAAGCCATTTTTGGCACTCATAAAAGTAAAAATGTTTCACTCAAGCAAAACAACTTTCTATTTGCCATTGAGTATGTTCAAAACTACAAGGTGATACTTTGTTTCTTTCCAAGTTTACACTTTTTCACATTAATGAAGAGGGCTACCTAGTTGGTCCAGAATGTGGAGATAGTGCCAACGTTACTAAGCAACCCCTTTAAATAAAGCTCAGAGGGGAAACACAGGAGATGCTTATAAACGGGACAAGGGTTAAAGAAGCCAGGCAATTTTCTACTTGCTGATACATGCTCTGTATGTGTGTGAGACACTGTACCTGCTTCCCCAATTCCCAACATTGTCAACTATTTAAAGAATTTCTTGAGGTCCCTGTGCACGGCACCCTCATGACACACTAATGGCCAACTTCTGTTCAGAATCCCGCCACAGGCTTTCCTTTGACCTTAACCTTGGAATTCGGTCAAGCATGGAGCTAAGGACTATTGGCATGTCTGACATGTTACACAATCGATGAGAAGTGTTTGACAAGTTACCAGCCTAGCTAATCAGTATAATAATGTATTACAAATAAGATGTGTCATTTAGATTTATTGTGAAGCTCTGAAAATTTGCATTCAAATATAGATAAAAGCATTCTAGCTGGAACCTGAACAGAAAATTCTTGTGTGCTTGTGAAATTCTGTTTGAAATATAATTTATTATTGTTGTCAGTATTAATTGTAGGAGTAACCAATGGGGGTAAAAGCTGACAAGCTGGCAAAAAGAAAAATGTTGGAAAACTTCCAACAGTTAGATTAAGAAAATATTTACAGTAAAATTAATAGTAAGAGAGCTTACATTTTTAGCTAACTTTAGGGAAGCCACATTTCTTTTGGAAGGCAGGAAATGAACATAAAATATAAATAATAATAATGAAAATATTATACACACATACTAGGATATGGATGGTAGTATGAGTCGGGTCATAAAAAGAGTATCAAGATTAGATTTATGACAACAAGTATCGTAATATGGAAACCATGAGCAAGATAATGTAGAAATCCGGAAGGAGGAAGTCAAGGATTAGGAACACTGAACTAATGACTTCAGCGAGTACTGGAAGAGGGGGAATGCCTGTGCATGCAAAATGAATGAAACACCGGAACTGCCACAGTCCTGAAGTAAAAACTCGTTAAGATATCTGCACATTGAAGTGTCTGCCTCTAACCACCATGACATCTCAAGAACATGACTTCCACTGTATTCCAGTGTTTCAAATGCCATGCAAGGAACCCTCTGTAGGAAGCTCTCAGCAGACCCAAAAAAGAAAAGTTTTCTCAGCCTTAGGAGAGATGTCTTGGTGCCAAGTTAATGGGCAGCACATCACTCTACATAATTCTAATTACAATAGAATTTCAGATTAAAGTGACAATTAAAACATAAAAGAAATAATCTTTAAGAACTGTGTTTAAGTATCGGTTATCTAATTGTGTGAAAGCCTAGAATTTCTAGAGAAAAAAATCTAAGAAATATGTATAGTTTATGGGAATAAATTATACTCAAATGTCAACTTTGCTACATCAGCATTTCATAAATGGATAAAAAGTAGAAATCCAACAACAATAAATCACTGTCAAGCCAAGCACCATTAAGGATATAAATTCAAACAAAAGAAAGAAATGTTAAAGAAAACTCAGCTTCTCAAATCACATTTTGTGCTCTCTAATGAAACTTCAAAATAGTAATTTGTGAGAACCTTTTGAGATTTTAATCTATGAAGTTAAAATGTTATTTTATATTTACTGAAATCATAAACAATAAATATAAGTGTACATGTTAAGTGCGTGTGTGTCAAAGGAAGTTATGCCCTAGGGCTGAAAATGCTACCTACAAAAACCCAGGCATGAGAAATCACCTTTAGAATGATTGGTTGAAGAAGTCCGAATAATTTCCCAAACAATAGAGACTATTGATGTAGTCTTTGGTTGCTTCTCAGAGATTTAAGGTAAGCCCCTATTGCTGAAGATACTATATAGTACCGATTATTTGAGCTAGATATGGCCTCCATAGTACTAGAGCATAGTATGTTGCCAAGAGAGGGAACAGTTAATACTCCCACACAGCTGTGATATGTCTGATCTACAACAGTGACCAAGCATGGCAAGATAACCAAAAAGGTACAGTAACTGGCACTCATATGTTGGAGATAAGCAACAGCCACCTAATTGGAATTGAATCCAACAACAGGATGGACCAGTGCTAGAAACTTAGCTAGCTTCCAGGAACTAGTGAAATCATGGACCTTAGACAATAATTTCCTTCCACCACTTTGATAGACCAGCATAATCATGAGCTTTATTTTAAATCTTACCCTTATACCTACAGATAAGTGTAGCTATCATGTACCATAAAAGGATATTCTCTACAAATTCTTTGTAAATAGAGTAAACAGAGACAATCACAGAAAATTACAACTGGACACAGTACAAAGATCAACAGATCTCTGCTAGAGAACTGGGGAGCCTAGCCTCAAGGGACAAATATTTGTCACAGCTCCTGTAGGTATGACTCAAAGAACATTGAAGAAGATTCTTAAGAGCCAGAATACCAGAAAGTCTGTTCTGAAACAGTCTTTTTTTTCTGAAACAGTCTTTAACAAAAACAGCTGCATAAACAAGACCAGAAAATGGTAATAACAATAGACATGGTGTCTTAGGGTTACTATTGCTGTGATAAATCCAGGAACAAAGAAACTTTGGGAGGAAAGAGTTTATTCAGCTTATACTTCCACATCACAGCAAAGAAGGCAAGACAGGAACTCAAGTAGAGCAAGGATCTAGGAGTAGGATCTGATGGAGAGGTCATAGAGAAATCTAATAAAAATTATTGGAAAGCCTCATCAACATAACGGGTCATGTAGGTGATAGGAAGTCAAGACTTGAAGACAAAGGAGAGGAACTGACCATTCAATCACAGCGAATGATAAAAGCCTCACTTTCTTGAGTTCTGCCACTTTGTGATAAGTATTGAAGTAGGCACAAGTCTGGAACGTACCCTTTCTCAGGATTTCTTGGCATTTTCTGCATCTCTAATATTTTCCCAGAAATTTTAAAATTAATTTTTTAATACACTTGAATATTTGTCACTTGCTGTAATCAATCTGTGAAATGACACTATATCAAAAACAGTATCTCCCTATACATTCGCAAGTAGCCTACTTCACTGTCTCGGGCTTTTGCGACCTTTTATTTCTTTCAGCCATTTACCTTATTCATCAATGTATACATCTTTTCCAATGTTGTTAAATTTATTCTGAAGTGTCTATTCTTTTAAATTAAAATAGAATTGTGAGGGTTTTCTTACATTTTACCTTCGTTGGTAAAATTTATTATCCATTGAAGTTTATATACACACAATTCACTTGTGTGTGTTGACCTATCATTGTGCAATACTTGTGGGTTCATTTATTGACAGTAGTGAATTAATGCTTTAATTTTTAGTGCGCTACTTAGTAATGTCCATAAGACTTCTTTCCAAAATAGCTGAAATTCATTTCTCCTTATGTACATGAACCCTGGCTAGATCCATCAGCATGGTGCTGACTGGAATGATGAAGATATTCCTAATATCAAAATAAAACCAAGAATTTCCATACTTAAAAGAATTTGGAATTCTACATTCTTATGAAAAAGCTGGGAAAGCATTAAATTTAACAGGAGCAGAATGAGCCATATACAGCCTACTTAACCAAGTGCCCTGTTGTCTGTGCAGGGTATCCAGTCTTTGGACACTGTGACATGACATCTTTCACAAGGGTACTGGAACACAGTCATAGCTGTCCCAGGGATCTCAGCTTGGACATCACCCATGTTATAATATTTGCCTAACATCAAGAAGTTCACTTGTTGATATTGAAGTCCTGTGAGTTTATTTGATATTTAATATAAAAGTTTATAGAGTCTTTGTTTTAGATATTAACATGAGTGAACAGACGGCTGACTGGGTTAAGTGCTTACTGTGCCAACATTAGGACCTAAGTTCAGAGTCCGAAAACCTATGTGCAGGCCTGGTTTAGCGTAGTTCACAGGCAAGCTGAGCCCTGTGAATGTAGTGAAAGGTGAAGACAGAATCTTGGGACAAGTTGGCTGTCGTGGGGCGAGCCATGTTGGGCTGCCTTATGTTGCAAGCCACCTTTTTGGGGTGACTTCTGCTGCAAGCCTAGCCAGGGTGGGTCTGTCCATTCCAAGGTAGGGGTGTGAGGATTGGACATGTTAGGTAGGAAGAAGAGAGATAAGAAAGAATCACAGAGGCATAGGATAAACGAAAGCACAACCCAGTGAATACTCAATGCAGAATTCCTCTTCTGAGTTCTGAGTCCCAAGTTTATTTTTCCATACGCTTTTATATTCCAATACTCAAGTTGGGAGGGGGGGCAGACAAAGGACTGCTTTAACATGGTACAAAGAACAACTAGATTAGTTACTTGCTTCAATACTTGATCAGCTTAATACCTCACAAAGCATAAAAAGGAAACCTCTTCTATGTAAATAACGTGAGACAGTACTGTTATTCTTTTTTAAAAACATGGGAAGGCAGTCACACAAGGGGCAGCCGGTCCCATGAGGGGCCGCGATGGGCATCGAGGGTCACCAGGAGGCCTCAGTGGAGCCGCGGCAGGTCACCCAAGGTCTCAGTGTGGTGGCAGTGGGTCACCTGAGGCCTTGGTGGGTTGGCAGTGGATGACCCGAGGCCTCAGTGAGTCCCTTTGGTGGATGAGAGACAGAGGCAGGTGAGAGACAGATATGGCATGCAGAGAGAGTTTGGGTATAGAGTGGGTTATAGAAGGGAAAGGGAAGGGGAGAAGGGAGAGAAGGAGGGGGGAGAGGTAGGGGAGAAGAAGAGAGGAAGAAGGAGACAGGCAGCAGCCACCTCTTCAGAAGAGGGACCAAAAAAAAAAGATTAACAGGCTGGAGGAGGAAGAAGATGGAAGATCTGCTTGCCTTGGCAGATGAGGGGAAGTGGGTGGAGTTTGTCTCTTAAAGGGACAGGTTACCTAGGTGACAGGCCAGCAGATCATAATAGGTACTCCTGACCCTGTTTCATGTGATTTGCTCTGCTCTCCAAGATCAAATTCTAGTCTGGAGTTAGGAATCCTCATGTATGGAGATGTTTATATATTATAGCTTAGTATCTGCTGAAGTTCACTTTAGAATCCTTGTGCAGCAGTGGATAAGCTAGATAAGATTTGCACAGAAATATTATATTTGGAACCTCAATTGCACCTACAGAAGTGGTGATTCAAGATGTAAACATGCCCAGGACATTTGTTTTACACAGGGCAACTTGGGAGACCTGGTTGGGAGGTGGGAGGAAAAGAGGCACAGGAGAGTCTCAACAGCAGGCCTAAAAAAAGGCAGGTGGGTGGCAGGGACCCACTGTGAAGATTGTGCCTCCCAGAATATCTAGTGTCTTATTGTAAACTAAACAAGTGATGGGAATTGCAAAATGTGACAGTTATTTATGAGAGAGAAGAAGAGAAGGTTTGAGTACTGAACAACCAAAACCTTTTGGCCACTCCTCTCTTTTAAAAAGGAAAAAGCTTAAGGTAGTTTTTTTTTTTTTTTTTTTTTTTAGAAAAAGAAACGATTTTCTCACATCTCACCTAATCTAGTGAAAGGTGAATATCACCGTATCAATCTTGTTCCTCTGATGCACATGAAAACAAGATGACCTACTTGAGGAGCTCCTTAGACAGATGGTGGGAGGGCCTTGGGTCTGTTAGACTTCAAAGGTGGTACGCTGGGCCAGGGGACTGCTTCATCTCCCAGAACGCTGTCCCTTTTAAGGTCGATAACGAGGCAGAAGGAAAGTGGAGTGCCTCAAAATGTCCCAGGTGAGGAGAGCTCAGCTCCGGAGTTCTCAGACTTCCTGGCTTTAGACCCAATGATGGGCTCTGGGCCAAGCCCCAAAGCTAGTTTCCAGCCAACAGTCTCCGAAGAGAGCCAGAGACAATCCCTTTCCTTGCCATCTGGCCCACCAATCATAAAAGGTGAGGGAGGAACCAACTGTCCTGAAAGGGGTGCATTGCAGCCAAGGAAGCCATAGAGACCAAATGGCCAGCCCTTCCAAGTACACCAGCATGAAGGTGGAATGTAGCGGGACTTCCTCAGGATGAAGTTGTGGCAGAAGCCAGAACTCACTTCTGTCTGAGAACCACACCTTATGGATATGTGTCTGCCCTGGGATCCAGTCTTACTGTGAGGACTGAAGTTGGAATCCCTTTCTTCTGTAACATCTTCTGCCAGTACAAATAGCTTCCAGTTGCTTAAGAAAATGATTCAGCCACACTGAAGAAGCAACAGTATCACAATTAAACTGTGTCGTGTGTGCATATGGAGACCCCCTTCACAAGGGTAACTGTCTCCCATGTGGGCACACAGAACCCCTCAATAGAGAAACTGTCTCCCACGTGGATACACAGGACATCCTCAGCAGGATAACTGTCTCCCACATGGGCACACCACACTGGACACCGTCCGCAGGGTAACTGTGTCCCACATGGGTACACAGGACCCCTCAGCAGGGTCGCTCCACACATGAAACCATCCCCTAAGGGTAGAAAGTCTCACCCACACTGTCTAAACCCACATTCCATCATGAGGCCCCCATTTTGCTTGGACCATGAGAAAGAAACCTTGTGCATCAGAAGAAAGGAATCTGAGGTCTTCCTCTGGAGCTATTTTAATTCTGAGTGCAAAAGCAATATTCTGCATCTAAATCATAGGGTTGTCTCCAAGGGGAAGGAGTTTTATGTCTCCTGACCTTAGGGAAGCCTTCCCGTCCATCCTCCTCCAGTCACGAAGGCTTGCTTGGCTGTTTTTCTTCTAAATTTCAACAAACAAGCAAAACAGTTGTGTGGTTTGAATGTCAAAGTCAATAGGGTCTCCTCCTCACAGCTATTTCAGGGAAAAGAAAGGAGTTCCTGGTCCTGCTGTGAGTGAGAGATGGGAGGAAAGGGTGGTCTGGAACTGATGAGAAGGTTACAGTCACTTCTGGGGCCCTGAGAGGTAGGGAGAGAAAAGGGCTAGTTCCCATCAGGGCAGAGAGAACACTGGCTGGGATTTGAGGGAAATAGAGCACTCTTCAGACTTATAGGTGCCTCTCCCCCACTGCTTAGTATCCTTTTATTTGCATAGACCCTTTCTGGGGTTGCAAAGGAGTGCTGTTTTCTTAAGCACTCTACTATGGCAGTCCTTACTATCCCGTTACCCAAACATGTGTTTGGAATTACAGTTTGATTCCTTGGGGAGAGGACAAATTGTTCATTGTAGATTAGATACTTAAAACACATTTGTTTTACCTGAGTCACATCTTCATGGAAACATTCCCAGGAATGAATCTGCAAGAGCCTATGACTGGCATTGATCATGGTTATTAAGCATAATGAAATCCAAACCCACGCGAGTTCATCTACTCTTGTAGCCTCCAGGGCTCCAGCTTCTACTCTGAGGGTTGTGGAGGCTGATTTTTAATAGAGACTGTTACCATCCGTAGGAGGTTCCAGTCAGGGGAAGTCCGTTTCGTAGATTTCAAAGCCATTTTCAGTTCAATTGGTCAGTTTATGCTCCATTTGAAATAAAAATCTCTTCAAAACCACTTAACGTTTAAAGTAAATCTTTAAAGATTTGACTTTCAAAGGAAAGCAAATGGCCAGTGGTAAAGTTAATAAAATTATTGTCATTGTAAAACAGATTGTTAAAGAATTAGGGCTTTGTTATTGAGGTGTAATCCTATAAAGGAATGAAACTCAAGTTCTGAGCCAGGCCAGTATGATACCATGGACCAATATTTTGCTACTGCAGCAGTAATGCTGCTTACATCTGGCTGTATGGCTGCTGCGAAAGACTGCCCTGTGCAGGCTGACTATCGTGAGAAGTGGACCAGAAAAGACAGAAATTAAAAGGCAAAAACCCAGGCTTTTTTTTAATGTTACTCTAGCAATAGTGTATAAGATGAACAGGAGAGAAAAAAAAACTATTTTTGTATTGAACATGCTCCATGTTTACCTTCTTAAAGGAATTCCAGAAGGTTTCTGCAGTGGCCTCAGATACTGTAGATTAGAATTGCAACAGCCTCAGAATTGATTTAATTCCTTATTTGCATGTAATCGAGATAATTGAACAAAAATTGCTCTAATTGCTGGGGCTAGATTTGAGGATAGTGCTAATTAAGAGTATGATGTTCGCCAAGTGTGATGGCTTTTGCCTGTCATCCTGCTACATAGGAGGCTGAGACAGGAAAATCACCAGAACTCCCAGAGCCAACTGGGCTGCAAAGTGACTTTGCCTCAGCAGGAAAAAGTAGGGCTGGGGAGATGGCTCTATTGGCAAAGTACTTGTTATGCAAGTGTGAAGACCAGAGTTCGAATCCCCAGCACTCATGTAAGCAAACACACAAAAAAATGCTGCACATTGCAGCCCAGGCCTGTAATCCCCGTTCCTAGGGAGTCAGAGACAGAATAGTCACAGGGGGTGAGAGTCATTGCTGGCGGTCTAATCTAGCAGATTCAGTGAGCTCCAGGCTCATAAGAGAAACACACCAATATTAAACACCAGCCTCCACTTACACAAGCACACACATATGCTCGTGTACAATGGCACACAAACACGGGATTGGGGGAGGAGAAAAAACACAATAAGATGTTAGTAAGAGACCACACTTGGTAGTTCTTCTCAGATGCCAGGAACTAAGTCAAACACTTTATTCTCAGCACGAACCACCATGCTCTCTTGTAGCAAAGGGCAAAGGCCATAAATTCTCCCCTGACTTAAATGTATGCTCCTTAAAAGGTGAAGTCCTATTCCCCTATGGGGTAGAGTCCATTTCTCCACAGTGAATTCAGGTATTACTCTGAGGTTTGCTTTATTCAGGGGACACCACAAATGAGACTAAAACTGAACATGAATTTGCTCTCTTTAGCTGCCTGAGATCATCCTATGAAGAGCAGAGGGCTATCGTTTGGAAAAGGGAGAATGCCTTGCCATTGTTGTGATGGCATCTGGATGTGTTGTTCAAATAGGGATGACAGCTCCTTAGACCTGCTGATCTGCAGGCATATAAAGAACAATTACATCAAACAGTCACCCCAGCAAGGCTTCTCCAGATTAGAACTTCCAAGCTAGTCTGCAGAATTACAAGAAATAGTAAATATTTTTGCCTTAAGTAATTGACTTGAAGATAACTTGTTATACAGCAGGAGCTTACTAAGAGACCTTATTGCAATGTCAGGATTTGATGACAGGTTAGCCTTTGGCCACTCAAGCACAAAAAAGGCCTGACATAATTTACTTTAATGAGTAAAGGTTTATCTTGACTCACAGTTTTGGAGGCTCTGGCGTGACTAATTTGTCTGGTTGCTTTTGACTATATAAGAAGAAATGGCAGAGAAAGTTTACATCTCAAACCACGGAACAAAATAAACTAAGAGACCAGAGAGCTTCCATTTTTTAGGGCACACCATCAGTAACCTAAAGACTTCCACCTCTTTCTAGACCCCACCTCCTAAGTCTTCCACCAATAGAACCAGCACAAAGAACACAACTTTGTGTTTCCGTGTGTTGTACACACATGTGTGCACATGGAGGAGTGCATTCATGCATACATGTACATGAGGAGGCCGGAGCACATCACATGTCCTCTCTGATCACTTTCTGCTTTATTCCCCTGACATGAGGTATCTCAGTGAACCTGGAACAGATCGTCACTTCTAAAAGCCAACAAAGCCCAGCGATTCCTTCTTCATCCTCACCACCCAGTGCTGGCGCTATGGGCACATGTGGCCACACTCACCTCTTTATTTGTATGCTGAGTCTCTAAGCTAAAATCCTTGTATTTGCGCAGAAGCACTCTTAACCATTGAACAGTCTCTCCCCACCCAAGAACAGGCCTTTCTTTATTTTACACGGAGGCCTTTGAGGAACATTTGAGATCCAAACTATAGCAGAGCCTACGTTGCAATTTTAGTGCAATTGTGAGACATGCAAACATTGAGTGACTTGCCTGCGGTTATAAAGGTAACAATGGAGAGAGACAACATAGAATCTGTGATCTAGATTAGTGCATTTATCATTCAGTCTGTTTGGATACAAAGTTGTGTCTTCCCAACTAAGAAAACAAAGACTTGGCTTTTGCTCTAAAGGAAAATGGAGGTGGAGAAGATATATAAGAAAAAGAAATCCTGGGGGAAAATATGTATGGATCTTGTCACCAATGAACATACAAGTTAAAACGAATGACAACTGTATGGCAGTAATTGTCAAAAGTCACAGTCCATTTGTCAACAAGCCCCGGTAGCCTACAGGAGCTTCTAGGTGGTCTGCCTGTTCGTAGATCTCCTATCGTGTGTGATATCACCATTGGCTGTAGATGCATTTACTATATACCTCCATGAAGTGTTAAGGAAATATCTCCCAATTCTTCATAGTTATTCTCTCTATCTTCTTTATTTTGTGGCAGCAGGCAAGAGGAATTTATTACCATGCCCTGGTCCCTAAGCCTGAAATGTTTGAGACCCACAGTAACCGAGCATCTAGTAAAAGTTCTCCCAAAACATCCCAACCTGCTGGAACAGGAAGCGAGAAGTTCCCCAATCATTAAAAAGATAGCATTGGGAATGGTTTGGAGTGTAGGCATCACACAGAGCACCGAGCCAGGCTGTAAAGGTAAAGGCAGCAAGCCTTGATTTATTGAGCTCTAATTCCACTGAGGGTTTCTAGTGACTCCAGCTTCACACTTGTGGTTATAGTATTCCCAGAACCCCTCGGTGGAGTGATTTCCTGAAGTGCACAGCTGCCTCTTATTTATTTTATTAACTTTACATAAGGACCATGGGAGTGCAGCTTTTACACTATTTGATGATGATCAGTCTTGTCTTTTCAAGTTAGAGATAGAAGGCAGAGGGGGGAAAACATACAGTGTATAAAAACTTGTTGTTTGGGTTATAATTTTGCAATGAAATTTATTTGGACTCAGTATATTATAGTTTATTATCTTTCAGAACACATAAAAATTAAAACTGGGGACCTCAGAGGACAGCGGTATAAAGTGCAAATAGAGACTGTAAAAGGTGGATCTCGCAGGACCCTTTAGCTATAGCATTCTTATTATATATTTATTTATTTTTATAAAGAGATGAAGGTACATAGATTTGCTATAGAATCTCCTATGGTCATTTCTGAATTTTTCTTTCAAGCGGCCAGACGACATCAGAAAATATCACTCGAGGTGGCCATGGTTATCTGAAAATGTCACCAGAGAGACTCTGAGGTCTAAGTTGGAGTCTGAGAGTCTCATCCCATCCTGTAGAGCTAAAACACAACAGTAGCATGAGAGAAGAGGCAGTTTGTTGCAAAGAAAATCTACATTAGAAACATGTAATCATTTGCTAAATTAACAATGTTTTGTGGTTTGGGGATAAATCTGCATGCTTTAACAATTCCTAAAGAAATTCTCTTACATAATTGTTGTGACCATTGAGTACTATTATAAAATACTTAGTGCAAATAAGCCAAGATTTAGTCTTAATGTCACCACAATTCCTTACTTGACTGAGCAAGGGAATGACCAGAAATTCCTCAGAAAGCCCAACATAAGGAGTTTATAGCTCTTCAATTATGTCAACATTTATTAGTTAAATAGAAATCACATATCTTCCTGAAGGAAGTGATCCCAGATGCCTGCAATTAATATTTCTCAACCCCTCAGAAGATACTCTAACTTAATTTCTAATGTCTCTACTTTCAAGGGCTAAAAAAAATCACAAATTATGTCATTAGAAACAGCAATGGCTAACTAGGGTTTTGTTGTAATGTATTTTTGTTAGCTGAGACTAATTGGAGCCAAATGAGTAGAACGATACGGTAAGGGTACAGAGAGTGATCCTGGGTCTTTAAGAACCGAAATAAATGAGGGCAATCAGCAGTGTATACAGAATGTACTGCGTTCAATTAATATAAATAGCATAGCAGTCAGCTGCAAAGTCCCATGGAGGATGATGGGTTCTGAGGGACAGCAGATGTCTATAGGGCTGGGGAAATTCAAACAACATGCTAGACCAAAGCAGATCAAATGACAAAAGCAGAGAATCAGAAGCTCAGAGAGGGGTGTGGGGAGTTTGCAGATTTTTCTGGTACCGTTTTATAGAGCACGGTCTGCTCTGGGTTATCAACTTCTGCGGGTTGGTTGGTAGGCAATGGGCAGCACAGATTCTCTCCTTCCAGACAATAATGGCAGCCAGATGAGATAAGATGCTCTGCGTCTTAGCCAAAACACTTATTTTGAACCACACAGTGAGACATACAGAACGAGTTATTTTAATCGTGTACTGGTTTTTATAATAAATGTTGGCCTGAAATATAACAACGCTGAGGCAGATCCCACGGCGTATTGACACCGGGTTCTTAAGGGGTAAAGTTTGCATCCTAACTTTTGGCTGCTACTGAAGGTTGGACAGTTTTGGTAAAAAAAACATTCTCCTTTCCAAAGGGTATGACATTAAACTCATAATTTGAAGCTGTCTCAAGCACAGCAAGTCCACACTAGACACTCTCATATGGGGATTATAATTCTTTCTTTCACTTCATTCCAATCTAGGCATGCCAACCTTCTTGTCAGTATAAGCATATATATATATATATATATATATATATACATACATATATACATATATACATATATACATATATATATAGTTTTTTTCTAATAGCCACTGAAACAAATGATACAATTTCAAAAAGCTTCATGTTTTACTCAAAAAAAAAAAAAACACTGTATAGTAAGAATCTTCTACTGATGCTTGCCTCTGACTTCTTGCTCTGCCATGATGAACTGTCAGTCCTTAAAATGAGGGACTAGCCTGGATAACCTTAAGGTTTTTCCATATCTCTGAGTCTGTGTAAACTGAGAAGCAGTCAAACTATATGAAACCACTAATAATTCAAGCAGAGTGGCTTTTTATTGTAACCCTGATAGCTAGGAATATTTCTGTAGTTCAGACCATGAGTCATTACAGGAAGTTGAGGAGGATTCATTAAGCAAACCAAATGGTACACAATTATTACAGGGGGGGAGGACAAAATACAGGCAAGAAGAAAGCATAAATCATCCATAATCTTGATGCTCAGATATTATATTCTCATTTTTAAGATTTTTAGTGGACAGAAGAGAAAACATTAAAGCAGACGAGAGATGGGGAAATGGTGGACAGAGAGAGATGGTGTGGTGAGGAAGCTGGCACAGATGTGGATGCAGATGTGGTCCATGCAGGCAAAATGATGCAAGGGGATACACATTTGGCATATCATTCTTGTTTTTAAACTTAATACTCTTAGATGATCGTATTTTAAATGCATCACAATTACACAGGCATACTCCATGTGTGTGTAAGGATATATATTGATTTTCTAAGCATCACAAAAAATCCAATAGCTACTTTTTTAAAGCTATTATCTATGCTTGTGTGTATGATGTGTGTTGAGGTGGGGGCATGCAAATGGGCAGTGTGCAGTCAGAGATCGGAGGACAGCTTTCAAGAGTCAGTTCTCTCTTTCCATGTTCTAGAGGCAGGGTCTCCATTATTGTTTCTGCCACTGGGTTACTTACTCAGGGTAGACAGCCTATCAGTCTCCACGCTATTCTCATATCACACTGTACAAGTCCTAGGATTATGGATGTATGCTACAGCATCAGCTTCTTTATGTGGATTTTAGAGATTGACCTCAGACCACTAGGCTTGCACAGCAAGTGCTTTTACCCACGAAGCCATTTTGATGGCCCCTGTAACTACATTTTTACAGATCTATAATCTTTAGGTGAGAATAACAGAAATGAAAAGTAAAATATAAATTCTTTGCAAAATTTTAAGACTTTTATTTTTAGGTAGGGTTTTATTGTATGGTCTGGTGGCCTGGACTCACTGTGTAAACTGTGTGGACCTCAAACCCAGAGATTTGCATGCCTTTCTCTTTCCAGTCCTAAAATTAAAAGTGTGCACTCCTGTATCTAGCCTAATTTTAAGACTCTTAACAAACAAAAGGTCAAGCATACATTAACAAATGCTTTCTTAAGGACCTAAAGCACAATAAGAATAGAGTTCTATGAGCCCTAGTGAGAAGAGAATGGAGATTTGGGGAAGAATCTTGTTCTGTCTTAGTAAAATTAGATGTGTGTTCTGAACAGGGCTGCAGATGGGCCGGCCTGACTGAGAAGTTAGGACTCAAGAACACTTGTGAAGTGTCTCGGTACAGGCTAACAGCAGCTATCCTCTCTGAAATCATTGATGTCTAGATGGATGGCAGGCAAGAGCAACCCAGACAGAACAATGGCAACCAATCCCCAGGTGCTCTTTGGAGCTCTCCCTCTTCCTCCAAAATTGTAAGCAGGAGCAAGACTCTGCAAGGATAAAGACAGGTCTTTGGATGCATTTACTGAGGATGCTACAGTCTTGATTTTTCAGATTCAATTCCTACTGCATAATGCATAGCTTCTAAGACAAAGCTCTGAGCTTAGTGTTTCCCTTAGTGATTTCCACGACTTTGTATTTGCTGGCCTTTATATTTCTAATTGTTAGAAATCAAAAATGGAGACAGGCTCAGAACAGCACGTTATTGATGACAATGTGCCGAGCAGGGGAGTTGAAGAATATAGGCCCTGCTCCCAGTGGGTGAGCTGTTAGCGGCTCTCTTGCCCCCTAAGCAGAAAGGACCTCACCATCATTCTCTGACAGTAGCAGGTGTTCTTCAGCATTCCCAGACAGGGCACTGAAGATAAGAAATAAGAGGAATCCCCATTGTTCTTTTTTTCCTGCCCTTCAAAGGTTGCCTAAGTCCTAGATCCTATTTCTTTTGAGGCAAGCCCAAACAGTTAATTCTCCTTATTAAAACATCTGAGCCTTGAATAACTCCCTGTCCTGTGAGTAAAGCAGCCCACGCAGCTGCAGGGAATTTGCCTATCATTATCCCCAGGAAGATGTATGCAGTTTGGAAGTATATTCATGCAGGCCACTGGATCTGTCCAGGGAATGATTCAAGGATGCCTAGTCCCTGCAATCCCAGAATAGAAGCAGCATTTTATAGGAGCAAGTCACTTTGTGAAGAAGATAAAAAAGAAAATAGAAGGAAGGCCAGTTCACATACAATGTACTGCCGAGAGACGGCGGACCAATCATGGCGCATGCTCAACGTGGCAGGACGGCAGACGAACTGAGATGGAACAGGCCGGATTATTTTAAAAACTTTGTTTTCCAGCACAAAAGTCACCGGCTGTAGGAGGAGAGGCTGGTGGTCGTGAGAGGACTGGAAGTCCTTGGGAAGTCATAGTGAGCAAAGAAAACTGCAGTGACCATGGAGCCCAAACCAGAGGCAAAGGGACTGGGAGACAACAGTGGGATCACAGACCACACGTGCAAACGCTGTGCAGCAGATTCCTGCCTATAACCTAACCAACTATAGAAAGACTTCCCGTTAATGGAAGTGAAAACTGAAGGTCCTCATTAGCGGACACAGGCAGTAGACTTCAACTCTGAAACTCTGCTTTTTTTTTTTTCTTCCTGAGAGGTTATCACACTAACTCTAAATACAGACTCACATTGCAGTGTGATACCCATTTGCATGAAAATAAAGGAGCAGGAAATGGGTTGACAGGAATGTTTCCCAGGAAAGAGGCCATTCTGGGCTTCTGAGGAATCATTAAGATGTGTTCTAACTAAGAGCTAGCCCAAAGGTCTGTAATGTCACTTGTGACTGTTTACTATAAAAACTAATAGAAAGCCAGGCTGCCTCAGAAGAGTCTGCAGGTAGACCAGCGTGCGTAGATTCGGGACAATAGCAAAACAACAAAGTTGAGCTGAGGAGATGGTCCCGTTGCTGAAGGGCTCGCTTTGCCAATATGATGAATTGAGTTTGAGCCCCAGCATCCATGTAAGAAGAAAGCTGTGGAAACTCGTGATTCTGGCGCTGAAGAGATGGAGGCGAGCAGATCCACCTAGCCTTCTTAACTAACTCCAGGACAGCAAGAGACTGACTCCAAAGAGTCAGTGGGTGGTACTTAAAGAACAACCACAAAGGTTGTACTCTACCATCTATGCATGCGCACACATGCACACACACACACACACGCGCACACACACACACACACACATACACACACACATACACACATATACACACACACACACACATATACACACACACACATACACCTCAAAGGCACTCCCACATCTCTTCCCACTGTTCAAAAACAACTGCTCACATTCCAGGGGGTGTCATATCCCAGCATTCAAAGACAGAAAAGGTCAGAGTTCATTTTTTTTCTTTTTTTTGCTTTTTATGACTAATGTGGCCATCTCCCAGAAACTGCCTGAACCCTTTTAGAGCTACAGAAACCATGCAGTAGGTTCAATATAGGGCATTTGACATGGGAGATATTAACTACAATAAAAAAATAATCATAAGATATGGATAAAGAACCAAGATTTTGTTGAAAAAGTTTTCGTTTTGTAATTTTCAGGTACTGGACAGCAAAATTTTGTAAAGTTTAAGCTGACCTATGATTGATTTGGAGTTTATGGAAAACAGTAGCCCAAGCCCTGCTGATCCAGTACCAGGCAAAGGCCTTTGGGTATGTATGCCTGGACAGAAGATGCTGCCAGAGCTGCTCCGTGCAGCGCCCCACCACCACCACCACCACCACATCCCCTACCTCACAGACAGCTATGTTCAGATCAGTCACATCACCACCAGACCAAGGCTGCAAAGTCAAAGGCAGATTGTGTCCTGGGTCTATGGCTCAGAAAGTTCCACCTCTTGCCTCCAAAGTCACAGAGCAGATCCTCCGTTCTGGCTGCCATGGTAAGAAGCCTCTGCCTCGTTCTCCTCCTCCAGCAGTGACTTTCTAGTGCCCTCTACTGAGGAACTTTAACATAGGTCTCTCTGTCAAGAATTGTTTAAAGGAAACACTGTGTTGATCTTAGAGCCTTTAAAGAGCCAACAGAGATCTAGATGAATTTCTCTCACTTATCACAGGCTCAAAGTGTATGATAAACACACGCTCACAATAATAACAAGTGTATCCTAGGTACACACCTAAAGGAATATGTCGGCATACTGCAGAGTTGTCAACACATGCATGATTATAGCTACACTATTTGCAATAACCAAGGCGTGTAACCCAGCCTAGCTTTCTGTGCATTAAAAAATAATGAAACTGAGGTATACATACACAGTCGAGTTTTATTCAGTCAGAAAAAGTAATGAAGTGCCATCTTCAGTTAAACAGATGGAAAGAGAGTAACTGACATACACGACTTTCAGAAACACAAAGATATTTTCTCAGTCCTGAAGACACGTACCTACATGCCTGCCTTGGACACATGTATCTTTATCTCTGCATCTCTGTTTGTTCACAAGAGAGATGCATATTTGTCCAAACACACACACTAAAAATAATACCGTATCCCCTGTGCAAATGTCTATTTTTATATAAATATATTTTTATATATTTTTATTTTTATACAGCAGTATATTTGGTAGTAAGTGTAGCGAGAAGCCACTAGGGTCTGTTGTAGGTTTTCAAGAATTTATTTAAGTATAAAATAGCAGTAAAAACTCCCCACAATGAGTAAGGATGTTCAGGGTTGCAAATGATATTCTGGAAACCATGCCTGTTTAATGTGAGACATTTGAAGACATTCTTTGGTGAATAGAGCTTTCTGGCCTGCATAAAGAGTAAGAGTTTATAAACTAGACTTTGTGCTCTTTATACAATTTTATTTTAAAAATATTTTAATTTCATGTAAGGTATCTTTCACTTAGACAAAGTCAACCTTATATTTTAAAAATCCAAGTTGCTTTTCCTGCTAAAGACTTATCTCCTGCCAACTTAGCCAGTAGCCACCCCTAGAACACGATGCTCCTCCTGCTGGGAGCCATTCATTCCGAGGATGCCACAAAAGTGCACCGCTGAGAGTCATATTTCTAGGTAACACGTAGCAAAGCTTTGGTAGCAGTCCAGTGCTCTTTCCTTGAGGGTTGATGTGGGCTAATATTGCTGAGGGATATTTGAAAGCTGCCAGTGCCTTCCTGAACCATACAACACCTACAGTGTGCAGAGCTTGCAGGGGTCCTGCCCACCTCGAAGAGAGACGGCTGCGTTGTAATAGATTTGGCTGTGAATATTGAGCTGGCCATGTGCGAAACTGCAAAGCTCGGTGATAAAGTTGTATCTGGATGTGAGACATAATACTCAGACCTCCTGTAGCACAGTCAAAATGTATAGCAAGCTCGACTTGAAATGGAGCTCAGAGACTTGATACTGGAGCACATTGAAGATGTTAAACACATTCTAAAACTGACTGGAACTCAGTATGGGAGAAGGTGAGGATTAGACCTAGGCTAGGTATGAAAAGGGAAGGTTGCTGTTCATCCCTCTGAACAATGACACTTTTGCCTCAAGTGTGCACACTTTCTCTATTGTCCCTCGCCTTTCTCTTTCCTTTCACTCCAATACTCCACTCAACATATCCACACTCAATGAAATGCTGGAAAGACCCTAAGACCATGTGTGTGCCTGTGTGTGAGAGAGAAGAAAGCATCTAAAAACACAAGGCACCCTGGAGTCCAAGCACTGTGAGTGGACATGCTGCGTTAGTCATACAACCTTGACAATTTATTTAGTTACATTATTCTTCGATTTCTTTCCTGGAAAATCTGGTAAAATAATCATACCAACCTGTTCTGGTTAAATTTCACAAAACGCATGAAACCTTTGTAGTACAAGGACTGGAACATAGTGAGTGTACATGACATCAAAATACAACAGTTTTCAATATTGGAATAAAAATCAATATTGTTTTAATGATAGAAACTACTTTTAAAAGGCCACAAATTTGAAGAAAAGCAAAGGAGTATACAGGAGAATTTGGAAGAAGGAACGAGAAGAAATGTTCCAATTATATTACACTCTCTAAAATTAAAAAACTTTTAATAATTTGAGTGTAAATAATTGATGAATATAAAAATCTTAACTAATTTTGACTGGCAAGTCAAATAAACAACTAAGTAATTGAAATGCTGAATTGTATATTAAGGAAATTTTATTTTATATAGTCGTGCATTGCATAGCAATATTTTCTTGACCAACATACGCAAATGGTCGTGTAGGATGAAACTGGAGCTGCAAACTGCATCTCCTGGGGCTTCGGTACTCACAGCAGACGTAACACAGCCTGTCTCCTGTGTCGGAGCAGATGGTCACCTGCACCTCTCCATGTGGTTACCCAGGCCTTCCCTAGAGCATGACCTTCTCCATTCTTAGATGTGTTGCCCAGGGATTCAGACTCCAGGAGGCAATTCAAGCAGACCAGATGGAAGCCAAGGGACTTTTATGGTTCATTCTCAGAAACGGCAAGCATCACTTCTGCTACATTCTATTGATTGCCAAGTCATTGAGTCCATCCCAGAATCGATGCAGAGCAACGGAAAGCCACATCTCAGTGGAAGAAGTGGAAAACAATTTGGGTCCCTTTAATCTACCTCCAAAATCAGCAAGGTGACTTTAGGTACCTTCCCAGCTACTGCCCTTGACAGCCAACCTTCTTCCAAGAATGGTCTACCCAGGTTGTCTCTACATGCTCCTTGATGATCTTTCATCTTGATTTTGGACTCATTTGTGCACTAAAATTCTTCTTGCAAATGATGATGATGATGATGATGATGATGATGATGATGATGATGATGATGATGATGAAGATGATAGGACGACTAGTAGTAGTAATTAGATACTTCTATGCTAGAAAATATGGCAGGAAAGGCAGCAAGTTTTTCCTCCTCCCTAAGAGTTAGTTGAAGGAGTTGAATATCCCTGTAAGTCTCATATCAGATTTCCTGTCTCCCTGGAAGTTTCTTCGTGACCTTCTTCACATCCTTTCTTTTTTCTACCCATGTTCTTCTTTTTAGTCATTCCCAGCCCCACAACCACACCAATTTTTCTTCTGCCTTAACAAGTCCACACATGAAGTATCTTTATTTCTGCTGCTACCCAGCTAGTCAAAGCCAGAAAGGTACCTGATTTCCTGAAGAGGCATTTCACTTGCTCACCAATGCACACTGCCATTCAAATCTATGTTTTAAAGCACACTCTTGTGGTTTGAAGGGGAAATATCCTTCACAGGCTCATGTATTTTAACACCAATGCTGGTGCTACTTGGAGTTTTTATGGAAGCTTCAGGAAATACAGCCTTAATGGAGGAAAAGTGTCACCAAAGATGGGCTGAGAGTTTAGAGTCCTCTTTCTCTCTCCCCCATCCTCTCTCACACACATGTCCTCCCTCTCCCCTCCCCGAAAGTCCCCCATCCCACTTCTTGCATGTGAATGAAAATGTGACCAGACAGTTTTCTATTTCTGCGATCATTCCAAGCCATCACTGACATAAGGGGCTCTTTTCCTCTGGAAACATAAACCAAAATCAACTGTTCTTCCTTAGAGAGCTACTGGTCATGGTATTATAGCACAACAGGAGAAGAGTCAATAGCATAGCTCTGAATGACAATTGACAATTTTAGAAGACTAAATGCTAAGATAGTGGTCTCCCCTTGTTCTTGAAATAACATTTGAGTCCTACAAATCTGCCCTCCACCCCACAGCCCTTTCTCCTTCATTGCTTTACTCTAATTTCCTCAACTTACCCTGCTCACTCCACTTCAGAAGATCCACCCTACTTGGGTAGGATTCATTCTCTGACAAAAAATCACAAGCTCTCTCCTGACCAATTCACTCCCCACCACTTAGTCAAACTCTTTTCTGAAAAACTGTCACATACATCTAAGCCTAAATGTTATGTTCTAATAGCTGTCACAGAAAATTATTTTTCTTCCTAAAATGCAAGACTAATTGCAATGGTAAATATATTTTTTTATAATTTAAATCCTATCTCCAGTACAATATAACTTGGATGAGAACAAGGACACTACAGAACAATCTGTTTATAGAACTGCACTAATAACTTTATCTCTAGAGACAGATTACCTGCTGTGTATTCTGATCTAGAACAAGCTGTAACCTGAAAAAATTACTTAATTCCTAATCTTCAATCCTCTTACCATAAAATACTTTCTACTGATTGTTCTGTTATAACCATTATCTCAACATAGTGACCAGAATATAGTTGATGTTCATTGAGTTTTTAATGATTGAATAACTGATATTTCTACATGATATCCCATAATTTATGAACATATATGCTGGATGTATTTTAAAGGTACAATAATATATATATTGAGGAACTTTAAAAAGTATTTGCTTTATATAAGGCTAACATTTCACTTATCTCAACATCTGTACTATTTCAAAACATCAGTTACTTTGAACATTTCAATGATGGTTAACTCTAATTTGGCCTACTTGAATTTTTAAATCACAATTAAAAACATTCTGATATATATTTACATATTAGGACCAAAATTTAAATACTTTTAATTAACTTTTAATAATATAATTAAATTTTATATTATATAAAATTCATATATAAATTATTTATATATAAATCTATGATGGGCTTGAAAGAAGACTCAGTAGTTACAAGTGCCTACTACTCCTTCAGAGGAAAGTGAAGTTCCCAGCACCCACAATGGTTGGCTTCACAACCATCAGTAACTCCACCTCCAGGGTACCAGAATCCCTCTTCTGGTCACCATTGGGACGTGTGTGTGTTTGTGTATGTATGTGTGTGTGAGAGAGTGGGAGGGGGAGAGGGAGAGGGAGAAAGATAGAGAACAAAAAGGTAAAAGTTATCTCTTTGGGAATAAAGAGAGAAAAGAAAGGCTTCCCTCCTCTTGCCATAATTAGTGTTGCTAACTGGTTATATGATTTAAGTTGGGCTTTAAGACTAGAGACAAGGATTCATAAATGATGATTAGGCTGATGTTGTAGGAACAAGTATATAAGTGTTAAAAGATAAAATCAAAGGAGGCTTTGAACACCAACTTACAGGTAGAACATTTCCCTATCAGAAACATAGAAAAAGAAAGAAAGGAGAGAGAGAGAGAGAGAGAGAGAGAGAGAGAGAGAGAGAGAGAGAGAGAGAGAGAGTTGACCAAAGTCTCTGTCCCATCAGGTCCCACATTGGTTCAATCGCAAAAAATACACAGAAGTCTATATTAATTATGAACTGATTGGTCTAGTAGCTCAGGCTTCTTACTAACTAATTCTTACATTAACTCATTATTCTTATCTGTGTTAGCCACATGGCTTGGTACCTTTTTAGGCGAGGCAGTCACATCTTGCATCCTCTTCATCTAAGTGACAACTACAGGCTGAGCTTTCCTCTCCCCAGAACTCTCCTGTTCTCACTGCCCTGCATCTACTTCCTGCCTGGTTGTCCCACCTATACTTCTTCCCTGGCTACTGGCCAATCAACATTTTATTGAACAAGTACAAGAAACAAATCTTTACAGGGTTAAACCATTGTCCTGCAGCAGAAAAAGAAGGAAGGAAGAAACTGATGCTTTTATAATATTTCTTAGCAATAGTAAATTTAATAACATTAGAATACAGTTAAATGTAATGAATGAGTACTATTATTATTAAAATTAATGCTAATCTAATAATCCATAATCTTCTGACTTTCTTTTTTAGGTACGTTTGCCCCCTTGTTGCAGCAGCAAATATTTCATGAGAAAATAGAAATGTGAATTTGCTATTTTAGCCCAATATCTTCCGGTCAATTATTCAACCATTGTTAAGCAATGGAAAAGAGGGCATCATAGTTAGGGCTAAGTCCAGAAACATTTTTGCTCATTTTCTTTTAATAATTCAATTTTGCATTTTCTCTCAGAATGGAGCAGACATTAAATGCCCAAAGAATGTATCCTTGGAATCAAATCATTATTTGTTTATTTGAATGTTTCTTATATGGAATTTCATTAAATTATAGGGTTTTTTTTTTTTTACCTAACTAACCACAGTATTCTCTAACTCTTTTGCAACAACAAAAAGGAACTATGAGAGGTTTTTAATAACATTCATCGGAACATGATGCACACTGGGGAAGTGCTGTATAAATAAATTTTGCTAATGAAATCTCAGAAAATGCCCAGTACTTTTATTAAAAGATGTTTTATTAAGAAATCAACATGCTCTAGTTCACTCTTTTTCTCTTAAACCACACAGCCTCATAGCAACCCAGAGTTTTATCATTATATTTCTCCCTGAAAATATCTCAGAATAACAAATAATTTTATTTTACTACAATGTTAGTCAAAATCTGTATAATTTATCAACATCATGAGAATAGCTGTATAAATTATTGGTAAATTAATTTTCTTCAAATTTATCAAAAGTGTCTCCATGCTCATGTTTCAAGTTATGATCTTGCATTCTGAAGGTTCAGAGACAAGAAGGTCTTGAGTTCAAGGCCAGCATGAACTACATAGTGAGAGGCTGGAGGAAAACAACCAAAACTATCACAGCAAAATTTATTCTAGATCATTAAAGAGTATGTTAACTTTTATCTAATCGGGACATTATGGTTTCACAGGTAAAGTTTGTATGATTTAGAGAATGAGGAGACAGCTTACTGGATAAAGCACACAAGTTCAGATTTCCAAAACCCATAGAAAGCTGGATGAAATAGCAGACTCATGAGTGAGATGTAAGGGAGACAGAGAGGAAAAATCCCAAAGGTTGAATGACATATTCAGCGATGAATAGGAGAACTTGAAACAAACAAGGACAAACAGGTAAGGACCTGTACCTGGGTTATTCTCTGACCTCCACCTCTGGGGCATGCATGCTCACATCCATACACAGAAACATACAAAACCAAACCATACACACATATGTTTTAAAGGCATGGGCTTTTATGCTGCCATTTGTGTTTTAGAATCAAATCTCAATGGAGTAACAGATTTCACACACTCCCAGTTGAAAGAACAATTCCTTTCTGGCTTTATTACCACATTACACTGTACTTAAGGGCCTCACAGGAGACACAAATTCTAAGCCTTTAGCCCCAACACTCTCTGTTTCACCCCCCAAAGACTGTGAATATGATGTCACTGCTGCAGTGAGACTATGCAACATGGACCAGTTTACCTGATGATGGGGATATTGCCCAGGTAAACTTGACTACCCAGAGAGTCCTGAGAAGCAGACAGTCTCCCAGCAGAGGGAAGAAGATGTCCGAGAGAACCCCCTGCCTGAGAAGGACTCAATGACTGTGACTCTTTTGAGGATAAAGCACCAAAGCAGAATACAGACGAGCTTCTGTCTATAAGGCCAACTACTAAAGGCCAAAAAAGAAATGGCTGCCTCTCTATGACAAGTGCAAGGAGCTACATTTTGCCAAAACTGGGAATCATTGAGCATAGCCCAGCTGCTGGTGGGAACAGTCAGCCAAGGTCTTGCAACTTAGTTTTTGGAGATCCTGAGCAGACAGCTCAGCTATGCCATCCCAGACCTCTGACTTTCAGAAATATGAGACTTTTAAAAATGGATTTTGAAGTGCTAATTTGTGTTGATTTATGAGCCAGAAATGGAAATCTAAGACAACAGAGAGCATTCCTAGCACCCATGAAGTCAGTGCACTAACAGATCTCAGACAGTTTACTGGTGACCAGACACTGTAGTGCAAACCCCTGGCATGCAACATGCCTCTTATCAAAACTATGGGTGCTGCAAATCATCTTTTAAGCTTCATTATTTCTAATAAACGCTTTTATAATATGTGAAAAAACATACCTTTTTATTTTGTTTTAAGATTTGTGTTTTGTTGTTGTTTGTTGCTGGTGTGTTTGTGTGTGTGTGTGTGTGTGTGTCACATGTGTATGAACACCTGAGGAGACCAGTTTCTTGAGACAGGTTCCCAGAAAGCACAGACTAACTACCAACTTACTGTGTACCTGAGGATGACCTTGAACTTTAGATTTAGAGCGCTGGGACTATAGATGTGAAACACCACACACAACTTATGTAGTGTCAAGGACTAAACCCCGGCTCAGTGCATCCTAGACAAGCGATCTACCCCCTGAGAGGGAGTGGGAGACAGAGAAAGACACTTTTAAAATAGTCATCATTGTTTTCTAATAAATAAACAATATGCCGATAGTATAGCAGAACGCTGAAGCAATGTTGATTGAAGTTACTAGGTTTTAAAAGAGGTTCATTTCCACCCCAGACTCATACTTAGAATCATTGTTAAAATCTGATAACAGTGCTTGTCAATAGCAGCATACATTCTTCTTCTAAAATGCACCTTTATCATCCAAAATGTTATTTGTAATTGCCTACATATGCCCACCACTCATCTGCTTTAAGTTTTCTCTCCCTCCTCCTGGATCCTACTGTAACTCATAAAAGCACTAATTTCTCAAAATTCCATCAACCACAAATTAACCAGCCATTTTCCCATTTCCTTGTGATTAACCACACCTAAAGGCTTCTCTACCATTTCTAGCATTTCTTTTTAACTTTTGCCAACAAACTTGTATATTAAAGCGGGTTAATAAATAATTCTTTATACAAATGACTTATTAACATAATTGAAAGAAATTTAAAAAGGGCTTAAAGCTAGGCATGGTGGCAAACAGCTGTGGTCCCAGCACTTGGCAAGCAGAGCAAGAAGATTGTAAATTTGAGGCCAGTCCTGAATACTGAGGGAGTTCCAGGCAAGCCTGAGCTACATGGAGAGACCCCGTCTCAAAGACAGACAAGCATGCAAATGCTTTAATATGACAAATGAATAGAGGAATAATTATTTTACTGATAAACTTTTTTTGCCTGGTGATGGTGGCCTTTAATCCCAGGATTCAAAAAGCAGAGACAGGTGATTTCAAGACATCCTGGTCTACAGACATAGTCACAGGATAGCCAGAGCTCACAAAGGAACTCTGTCTTCAAAAACAAAAACAAAAACAAAAAATTCATACAATATATTTTGACCACGCTTTTTTATCCCCCACCCTAACTCCTCTTAGGTCCCCTACACCTCCCTACCCACACAACTTTTTGTTCTTTCTCTCAGAGGGAGACATTTTAAAAGAAGTTTCATGTTGAGTGACTTGAAAGACAAAAAGGCCAATAAGCAACAATAGCGAAAAAATAATAATACAAAAATGAATATGAAAAGAAATGAGTTTATTTTGACTATACTGAGGTGTTTATTTAAACACAAAAAGGAAGGACACAAAAGGCTTTGTAAGGTAACCTCATGTCACAACTTCACACAGTCCTCACCTCTCCAGTACTGTGGATTCATCAACCCTTTATTGTGAAATAAATTTGTTATTTTTTGGACCTTAAAACTTGTTTTCATTTGTATATAATATGGCTCTTCTTAACGCAAGCATAAGCTTACTCTCCTCTTTATGAAACCCTCCATTATGTTTCTCGTAGTAATTCAGGGAGTAAAAGCTACTTTAGGGAATAGTCTTCCAAGCTTTATAGCTGGTTTACTATTATGACCAAGCAAGGAAATTTCACTTCCAAGAGTAACCACAAAGCCAGCTACTTTCCTCTGTAAACTATTGTTCCAACATATTTCAGCCTGAAATTTTCCAGCTGTGCTGAGGGCTTCTCCCAGACACATGGAAACTATTTCTTGGGGCTTATTTTTAATTATAGCCTTTTACTCTCCTTTGGTTCTTCAGATATTTCTTCTCCCAAGGTTACACGATGCTCTAGAGACATAACATTCGTGACACCACCACTGCATGATCGTCTGCAATGATGAACATCACAGGATACATGGAAGCCTCGCCGCAGAATGTGGGTTTGGTTTTTGTAGTTTATTCGGAAGGATGTCCACACTACCATCAACGTATGTGCTTTGAACTCATCGCATGGTATTCATCCGGTTAGATGTCTACAAGTACCACACAACTAGGATCCCACAAAATGTCATGCTAAGCAAGATCCACACCCGTAATAATGGGAGGGGAAAGAGGTATCACACAGCTTGTAGCAGGAAGCCCGACTAAAGAATATTGCGTAACTTGCCCGTCTTGAGAAGTGACCTCCTAGCGACCTAGGCATCTTCCTGGCAAATGCTTTTGAGAAAACTTTCCAACAGAAGTCATGTTCATTTCTCAGAAATGGACAAAAAAGAAAGCAGAATAACCGGTGAAGGTAGATATAAATGCTCTAAACTGAATTCTGAGACGGTCATGCTGGATATATTCGTCATTCTGCCTCAAATTATTAGACTCTCAAAAGTCTGACTTAGTAAAAAGTAAATCCAGAATGTATGTATCCAAAAAGAGGTTTAAAAGACCCAAGACATAATCTATGCAGCCAGCATAAAGGGCCTACCACCTTTCTTGCATACGATTCTTAAGCTGACCAAGAAGAGCAGAGCAGCTGTTATGCTCCAGACACCACAGGGAAGGGTTCTCACATGACTTTTGTCTCATCTACTTGTAGGCTTTTTAAAATCAAAAAGAATCCACTCTCTGCTACCAGAATAATTTTTTCTTCAAATAAAGAAAAGATGGTGGCCCGGGAAGATGGCTCAATAGGTATAGGATTTCCAAGAGAATATGAGGACCCCAGAACCTACAAAAGCCAGGTGAAGTAGCCTAAATCTGAAATCCCAGGGCTCCCATGATGATACAGAAGGCAAAAACTGTACTGCAAAGGTCACCTAGCCCAGCACAGGAATCTGTAGACAACAAAAGACAGGCCTTGTCTCAATCAAGGTGCAAGATAAAGATTAACACCTGACCACCACTGGGCAGGAGCAACCCCCTCACATAGGATCCACTCACGGGTACACACACAAAGGAAAAAAAAGGTGCAGTGGAGATGGTTGATAGTATAAAAAGTTAATTAACTTCAATGTTACGTATATAAAATAGCTAATATAGCTACTGTTTTGCAGACATGAATCTGAGGTCAGCTATGGGAAATGATTCTTAGGGGAGGATTGGGTTATGGCATGAACAAAGATGTTTCGTTTTTACTTAGTATGCGTTTTAATTCTGGTGATCACACGTCTTTGACTAAGCCAAAAGGTCATGATAAATTTATCATATTGTTACCACAGCTTGTGCTTTAAAATTATTCTAACCAGGGCTACCGATCATAATGAGAGACTCTCAAGAAGCCCTTAGAGCAATGGCAGTTACATCACTGTGGAAGCCTTAGAAACACACTGCCTTAAACCCCAGCCAGTTCGGTGACTCACAGTCTCAGGGGTGGGCCTTGGCAATCTGTTTCCACAAAGCTCCAGGCAATTCTTTTTTTTTAATTAATTTATTTATTTATTAAAGATTTCTGTCTCTTCCCCACCGCCGCCTCCCCTTTCCCTCCCCCTCCCCCAATCAAGTCCCCCTCCCTCGTCAGCCCAAAAAGCAATCAGGGTTCTCTGCTGCTCCAGGCAATTCTAATACACATTGAAGTGTGACTCCAGCACTGTGCTACCTATATAACCTTTTAAACTTGCATGTACTTCACACATACATACACACACACACACACACACACACACACACACACCTGTGTGATTCTCACTTGGAAAAAAAAACAGAAAGCCCAAAGTGACACATTATTATGGAATTAGTGCACTGAGTACTCTTTGTCAACTTAGACAAACTCGAGCCACTAAGGAAGAAGGAGCCTCAACAGTGGAATTACCTCCACCTGACTAGTCTTTAAGCATGTCTGTGGGGCATTTTCTTGATTGCTTATTAACTAAAGAGTTGCTGGCTCACTGTGAATGGTGCCATTCCTGAGGAGGGGGGCCCGGACTGTATAAGAAAGGTAGTTCAGCAAGCTAATAATTGGTGTTCTTCTATGACGTCTGCTGCAGTTTCTGCCTCCAGGTTTCTTCCTTACATTTCTGCCCTTGCTTCCTTCAGTGATGGATTGTGCCCCGGGGAGTTGTAAGATGAAATAACCCTTTCCTCCCCTGGTGGCTTTTGGTCAGTGTTTTTCACAGCATCAGAGAGGCAAACTGAGACAATTGGGAATTCAGTTGTTCAGCAAGGAACTTCATTCTTTCTTTTCATGTTTGGTCAACTTAAAGATAGATTGTGCTGGTCTTTCTCATCTGGGGATGATTTTATTCCCTAGGGCATTTGAAGCCATCTAGAACATTCTTAATTAGCACAAGTAGAAAGCCAAAAGCAAAGAAAACTGATAAATACTATACAGTGTCCAGAACTCAACCTCCTAAACACCCACATAAAAAGAATCATTCAACCATAAATATCAACAGAACTGAGGATGAAAAACTAAGAATCAAAGAATGAAGAATTCAAAATTTAAATAAATATTTAAAAAAAATAATTCCTGAATGGCTAAACTCTTCACTAAAACACTCAGCAATCTGATTCAGTTGAGTAAATATCCTCTGTGATATCAATTAATATTTAAGGCTTTTCAAACTGTATGGTCTCCATATACCAAGCATGGTAGCTAAAGCCTGTAATCCAAATGCTCAGGAGGCTGAGGTTGGAGGCCAGCCAGAGATTTACGCTCACCTTGGGCTACCTAGTGAGTTCCATGAAAGCCTGGGCCACGGAGTGAAACTGCGTCACAAATGACAAGGAAACAAAACACATGGCCTCTGGGCCGCATGCAGCTCTGGATTGTTGAATCACAAGGGTGGCACAGCCTGTGATTGAGTATCCACGAAGTTCAGTCAAACGTTATTTACAAAAGTTCACAGCCAGAGGAATTTAGCCTGTGGATCACACTTTGGGCATCTCTGGAAACGTTTAAAAGCAACCTAGCAAATTGACTCATTCGATAAAGACACTTGCAGCTACTACATATGGTGACCTGGGATTGATCCCTTGTCACACACACATACACACACACACACACACACACACACACACACACACACTGAATGAATGAATGAATGAATGAAGAGTTAATGAGTGAGTGACTGAATGAATGAATGAACTCTTAAAATGTGTGTAAGAATATTTCATTAGGAAGCTATGATGGCCAGAGAAGGTGTCACAGTGGAAGAAACCGTTAAACTGAGGCTTGAGTGATGTAGAAGAACACAAACCACAGTAGAGAACCTTCCCCCATTTCACTTATTGCTTGATTCTTGTGGCAACCCTGTGACACTGAGAGGACAGCAGCAGAACCTGTTTGGAAGATAAAACCGGATTAAGGTGACAGGCCAGGTACTAGAAAACACACTTTAGAACATGAAATTTAAACTCACAAATGTTCTGAACGTTGGAGAAGAGCTTCAACAAAAAAATACCACTTACCAGGGTAGGGAATGGGGATTAGAAAAGCTAGTAAAGAGAATAAAACATGAGTGGAAAAGAAAACAGAAAACATAGGCCAGTACTGGGAGGGAGCTCCAGTGAATACTGAATTCGCCCACATTTAACTTTCATTTGCTTATTACCCCAACCCCAAAAAGGTAGGAGTAAGATTAAAAAAAAAAAAACTTCATTAACATGATACCAGGAAATGAACAGACCAGATGAAGACTGCAGGTTCCATTTTTACTTAAATATTCGTTTGCTAGAACAGGATAAGGAATGCTCACACCCAAGACCAAAACATTCTGTAGGCGAACCACTCCCTGGATAGAATCCATAGTGACGTCTCTAATGGAGTAGGAACTTAGTAGGATCCTAGGACTTTTGAGGTAGAAATAGGTCTACTTCTCTATACCTGAAATACAAGGTCTGGATATTAGCCACACCTGTTAACAGTAACCTTGAGAGAGCAGGGCTCCCTGCTCTAAATCTAGGTGGGACCTTTGTTTGAGGTAGAAACACAATAACCTTGAAGGAATAGAAGTTCCAACTCTCTCGTCTTTGGTCAGGGTGGAATGGCAACAACTTTGAGTATGCTGAAACTCTCTGACCTTCAGACAAAGTAAAAATAGGCTCACATATTTGGGCCTCCACATATACCTCCCTTTTATTAATTTTAATAAAACCTGTGCTTCTGCAACAGGATAAATGAGTGTCTGCCTTAGGTTATTTTCCCATTTTACAGACTTATCCATCTTTGGTATATGCATTGGAGTCATACATGCCCATGTCTTAAGCACCTGAACAGGGACATGTATGATTTTAGGTAAGGAAATGTCCTATTGCTTGTTGTGATTCATAATCCAACCAAAGGAATTAAAAAGAAGTTGTAGCATGTTGGGCATAGCAAACATTCCAGCAATGTTCTGTCTACATGGGCAGTTTGTAGAATATATTCACTCTTAGCCTAATACCAATGGGACTAGAGCTGATGTGTGCTTTGCCAAGACTGTATCCCAATTCCCAATATCCAGAGAAACTGTAGCAATTGAAATATATATTTTGCTTCTGAAGTCTTGATCTCTTTAATCAGCAGCTGCTAAAACCATTTCATTCCAAGTCTGGCAACCATGTTCCATCCCAGATCCTATGGTGGAAGGAGAGAACTGATTTCCACAAGCTGTTCTCTGACCATCACATGCCTACTGTAGCTCAGGTATTTGTGTACACAGGAATAGTACTTTAAAGAGGAACAAGAATCATAGAAGAGAATCATCCCCTCTCTAGACAGATAATAAGTATACAGACAGACAGATAGACATAGAGACAGATACAGTGGTAGATATTGATATAGTTATAACCCTCCCTCCTCCTTCTTCCTTTCCCCCTCTTTGGGTCAAGGAGGACACAGTACAATGAGCTAGCCATCTGAAAGCTAGAATGTAGGTTTCCTCTGAGCCAGCCCTGTCAGCTCTGGGATCTTGTGATTCCAGGCTACAGAGATGTGGAAGAGTAAGCCTTTTGTTTAATACACTCCATCTGTGGGATTTTATTGTAATATCCAAAGTAAACCAAATGCCTTGAACATTCTATAGAATGCACAGATAAAATTGTCCTTTCTATTGGAGATCCAGTAGTCCTAGAGAAGGTCTTCATTTACCCATCAGAAATAGCTTTAATGCAACTTGAAAAAAAAAAGGATCCACAATTATTTCCTAGTGTCAACTGCCTGCCTGAAAAAGTAGAGAATTGTTTAAAGGAATATAACAAAAATCTATCACTCAACAATAAGAAATTTGCAACGTTTAACATGCAATAAGTAATTAATGAACATGTCAAAAGAGAAAAATATAAAATCTAATCCCAAATCTATCAATTAATATAGAGTAATGAATAACAAAGGTGGTTTAAAAGACAAAGACTTTAAAGGAGCTATAAAAGTACAAATAGGTTTAGGATATAAAATAAAATATAAATACAATGAGGAGATGAAATATATAAAAACACAAATAAAACTCTTAGAAATAAAAAATACATTATCTGTAAATTAAAATTTACTGGGAGAATAAACTAAGGTCTTGATAAGGATGAAGGAAAAGTATACTGGATGATACAGCAATAAAAGCCACCAAAACAAACCACAAAGAAAACAATGATACAAAAAAAAATATACAGTCTCAGTGTCAAGCAGCCTAAAGTGTATGTTATTGGCTCTGATAAAATAAAAGGTGAAGGTAGAGTGAGGAATGAAACTAATTATAAAGATAACAGCAGACATTTTCTAAATTTGATTAAAAAAGAAAAGCAATAAAGCCAAGCTGCTTAATAAAGGAAAGAAAGGAGAAAACGAGGAAAGGGACGGAGGGAGGGCAGGAAGAAAAAAGGGAGGCAGGAAGGGAAGGAGAAAATGAAGAAGGTAGAGAGAGGAGGGAGGGGAACTAAGCCCTTTAACCTGCTTATCTTTTAAGCAAACACCAATGCATGCATTTATCTAAAGCCTTTATGTTTTAAGTATGTGTTTGTGTGTGGGGTGGAACATGTCTCTAACATTGCCAGTAAGGCTGGAAGAGAGCACCAGTACCCACTGGACTTGGACTTGCTAGTAGTTGTGATACCTGACGTAGGTAATGGGCACTGAACTCAGGTCCTCTGCAAGAACAATACGTGCTCTTATCCACTGAGCCATCTCCCCAGCCTCCAATGCATTTATTCTATAACCTTTCTACTATCTCTTCAGAGATATGATTGCATCTAATGGAGTCAATTTGAAGAATTAACTCTTTTGTATCCTCTATTCAGTCTCCATCAGAACCTGTTCCGCACCAGCCTGTCTTTCCTCTCTGGGATTCAGGTCTGTTACTGATATGAGTATAGTTGGTTAATTTTTTAAAATACAGGTGGTTTTCATCATCTTCAGTCACATAACGATGAAACAGTCCCTTTCTAGGCCATGATGTGTGGTAAGGAAGATGCTGGCCCTGCCAGAGCATGATAAACAGGATAGCAAACTGTCTACAGAGTACAGAAGCATTCACTAGGTTGAGAAAGACCCAGGATACCCCACTGTGAAATATTAGGTTTGACTTAAAGAGCCTACATTGCTTCCAGTTGCATATTAAATATAATATTTGATTAAAGAGTATTAGAAAAATATAATTCAATAGTTTAATTTCTTAAGAAATAAAAAAATTAACAAAAAATAAATAAAAAATCACTTATAACTATTACTTACATAAATTTATTGTTGAACATGGAATTATGCTATAGCTGGGTGCAGTGGCACACACATGCTTTGAACCCCAGCACTCATGAGGCAGAGGAAGGTGGATCTCTGTGAGTTTCAGGACAGCCAGAAGTGTTACACACAGAAACCTTGTCTCAAAAAAAAAAAAAAAAAAAAAAAAAAAAACAAGTGTGTGTGTGTGTGTCGAGATACACAGATTTGCTTTTATTTGTATTTGTGTGTTGGTCAGTAACTGTGGATGCCCTAAGAGGCTGTCCAGTCACCTATAGCTGAAGTTACACATGGTTGTGAGATGCCTGACTTAGATGCTGAAACCCAATTCCAGACCTTCCACAAGATCAGTAAGCACTCTGAACCACAGAGCCACCTCTTTTGCCATAGTTTCCTTTTATAAAATACAATGTTATCACTCTGAGAATCTCACACATGCAGTCACTGGATTCTGAGCCTATTCAACCCCAGTTTCTCCTCTTAACTCCTCCCAGTTCCAATCCTGATTTCCCCTACCCTCCTAACTTCTTGTCCTCTTTTTCTTGAAACTGTCATGTCCAAATTTTAGTCCCCATCTACTCCTAGATATGGGGCCATCCACTGAACAAAGTCAATCCAGAAGGGGCCACAACACTGAGCCAAATTGGCCCTCTCTTCCCCAGAAGTCATCAACTATTAATTTCTCCTCGGCCATTAATAGAGGGTTATGAACCCAATCCCACGCTATGGTAGAATGTTAACTAACTTGACCTTGAATAGATATTATGCAGGCAGCCAGAGCTGCCAGGAGTTCATAACTGCAACAACCTTTTTTGTTTTTTGCAAAGAAAAATATTCATTTATAAATTTATTTAGAAAATAAATGAGTGTTTGAGAACAAAGGTATTTAACCTTATTTAAATATTATACAATGTATATGTATATAACTTTTTATATTTTCTCATCAACAGCTATACATTTTTGTTTTATCATTAAAAATAATTTTTTTGCTTATTTGAAAAATTATTAGAACAACTTCTCTCTATATAAACTATATAAGCAATGGAAGCATCATTTTAATTCTTCAGAGAAGGTTTTTTATTGAGCTATACATTTTTTCTCTACTCCCTTCCCTGACTCTCCCCTCCTTTTCAACCATCCCCTAAGGTCCCTATGCTCCCAATTTACTCAGGAGATCTTGTCTTTTTCCACTTCCCATGTAGATTAGATCTAGTGTCCTCGCTGTTGTCTAAATTCTCTGGGATTGTAATTTGTAGGCTGGTTTTCTTTGCTTTATGTTTAAATCTCGTCATGTCCAGAGGACACGGTTTCATTCCGTCTCTCCCTTACTTCTGACTCTTGCAATCCACACCTCTTCAATTGTCCCCGAGCCTTGGTGAGAGGTGTCATATAGATATGCCATCTGTGGTATCTCTAGATTGATCCACAGACACCTATTCTGTACAGTTTAAGCAGTTGTGAAGTTCTTCATTCATCAGCATGAATTGCACAAAGAAACATTGTCTGAGAGCTACACTAAACTATGGGTAGAAAGATCCAAATATAGGGGCAATTTGTTTTCTTTCTTCTTCCTCTTCGTCTTCTTCCATAGTTTCATTTTTCTGTCCAGACGAGCAAAACATGTGCATGAGTACTGTGCTTTCGTTATGTTTCCATGTCCCAGTTGCTAGCACTTCTTCCTGTTCTTGGCTTTACTGCCTTCCCTTACCACTCAGAAGTTTCTGAAGTGCTCTTTTCCCTTTGTGGGAAACTCTTCACCTGCCTCGCTTGCTATCCTTCTCTTCCTTCCTGCTTCCCCTTTTGAATCAGCTTATACTATTTCACATCTTCATGTTACTATGGATTTTCTAAGTCGATAGTGTGCTTGCGTGAACGTATATGCATATGTGTGCAGTGCCTGCAAAGGCCAGAAGAAGAAATCAGGCCCCCTTGCACTGGAGTTACAGATGCTGTGAGCCATCATGTGGGTTCTGGGAATCAAACCCAGGTCTTCTGCAAGAGCACCCAGTGTTCTTAACCACCGAGCCATCTCTCCAGCCCCTAACAATGTGTTTTTAATGCCACACAGGCAAACACCAAGTCTGTTCATCTCTGCATATCCAGGTGAGGTAACTGGAGCAGCACTGTGGACTGGAGGCAAAATTTGCACAAAAACCCTATTGGCTACTTACAATAATACTTACTTATTGTTTACTAGGAGTACTGTTTGATTCTCCAGCAAAGCTCAGGACTGGGCTGGTATTTGTCCTTACTTTAAATGCTGCATGACTCTTCGAATAGTCAGCTATACATTGAAATTGACTTATTTAGCTTTCCTTGGGATCCTAGTTGCTACGTGGAGAATCAGTTAAAAAGCATTGTTACGTTTAACATTTAGAAGTAACATATAAAATAAAAATCTAATGACCCTACCAAAGAAAGTGAGCTGACCTTATGCCAGGAAGTGAAAATACTAGTTTATGATAAGATATTATAAAATAGAAAGGAAAATGAGTGCAGACCCAGAAAATCCAAGTTCACATGCGAACTCAAGCGTCCGGCCTCGGCAAAAAGAATCTGTGTCACAACATCGCCACCCAGTGGCCAGATTCAGAATCGATTCGACTCTCGTATTTACGCATGCTGTTCAGGTCTGTAAATGCAATGCTTTGAAGCGTTTACTTAATTCAGAAGAGAAGTAAAGTGAATAATCTCTTGAAAACCCAAAATTTTGTTAGATCCTTTCATCTTCATGACTCAATACAGCATTGGAAATCTGTTGCTTTCCTCTCTGATGGTTCTCAACTCTTTCATTTCACACATATCCAAAATGTTATAAAAATCACATAATTATTAACAAGAATAACAAAAGGTCAAAAGGGGACTGAATCATCTTTCTCCTCTCCGATTCTAACTGTAACTTCTTTTAATAATCATTATCCCCTTCCTCAGAAGTTTATCTTTCCTTCTATAATCTGGAATGCACACCCAGGTCCTGCTTAAATATAAGGAATAAAGTGTATGTGTGCATGCACACATGTGTGTACAACTGTGGGGGGGGTAGCAGAGGTATGTATGTTTATATGTGAAATTGAGGGATCAAGCCCAGAACCTTATTAGGCAAACATTCTATAACTAAGGTATCGCCTCAACCCCTGACAAATCTTAATATTAAAAACTCCTCATTGAATAGTCAATTAGTCACTTTACCATGCAAGGAAAGGGCATTTTCTTCATCAAAAGTCTCTCAATACTGACACGTTCCTATGTTACAATCTGCAGATAGCACAGGGAAGGTATTGCCAGGCTTGAGCCTCCAGGAGGGCAAGGACAGCGTGGTCCCCTGATGATTCTTCTGTCACTTCTGTCTACTGGCAATCCTATAGTGCGTAGAATGGCTGAAATGGGTCATCTATTTACATTGTGTGTGTGTGTGTGTGTGTGTGTGTGTGTGTGTGTGTGTGTGTGTGTAGTAATATACTATGTGTTAATATGTCATATGAAGTTTATAGTCTTAATCCTTTTTGGCTTTCTAATTCTGTAGGGGTCAAATGACAGAAGATTTTTCTCTAAGGCCTCTTCCAAATTGGAGAGTGCAGGAACTGATGCAGTCTACTTTTTATAGGGTGGTGGCATCTATCTTACCGGATGGCAGTATATCTCTTATAGGGTGGTAAACGCCTTATAGGGTGATAGTTTTATATAAGGATCTTGGATGGATCCTCAACTCTTAATAAAATAAAAAGTGGAAAACCAGCAAATTGTTTACCAGCACGGCAGAGACAAGCCATGCATTTTGGAGGCAGAGGCAGGACTCTGGAATTCTAGGTCAACCTGAGCTACAGAGGGAGACGAGTGGGGGATGGGGATTGGTTTTCTATTACTCCATATGTGGAAAAAGGTTTTAAAACGGTTGCTACACACAGAACTTAGGGACTTTTTTTTTTAACAGAACTTGCCTCAAGTTTATTTGTAAAAACAGCATAAGGTCCTGAACATCTGCAAATACTGTGTAGGTGTTCACACAAGTCCATCTGTCTTCACATTGGCAAACTGCGACCTTTTTTATGGGGCCTTCACAGGGGCCTGGGCACCTTTAGGAGCCTGAGCTGCAGCTGAGGCCTCTGCCTTGGCTTGAACCTTGGGCTTTGTTTTTTGGAGCCTACGACCCCTGGCCATGTAGCTTCTAATCCGCTTCCCAAGCTTGGAGTGAGCAATTAAAATCAGACGAGTGAGTTTGCGGGTGGGACCCTTTGGCACCTTGGGCTTCACCACCTGGGGCTTCACCAGGGCCTTGATGGCCTCCGCACGTGCACTCATGGCCTTTGCATTATTTGCCTGCATCTTCTTCAGGCCTTTCTTGTTGTGCTTCTTGGCAAAGCGCATGTTCCTCGGGAACTTGTGGTCGACCCCCTTGAGAGATTCGTATCTTTGTGACCGGGGTTTCTTGATGCCGTTTCTGTGCCATTTCCGGGACTGGTTGTGTGTGGTGTGGTTCTTGGACTTGGCCATGGCTGGACAGTAATCGGCGGCTCCCGAAGCGCCTGCGACCAGAAGAGAAAGAGGGGACTTTTTTTTTTTTAACAGAACTACTTTAAAGGGACAGCAGCTGTGGGTTTTGAGAGAGAAAAACGGCACCATACAAATGTTCTTGATAAAGAACTTCAGTGCACCAAACGCCCAACTAATCTGGTTATCTGAGGGACCAGCTTTGTCATATGCTTGATAGGCTGGTAACTACAGTTGGAGAGAAAAGCAAATTAATTCCATAAGTTCAAAGGAAGCAGCTGTCGGTAAACATAGCAGTCATTTCTATCAGTAAACTCACTGGAGCAAGTCACTCTGGAGACTTTGGAGACTCTGAGGATGCCTCTGTCGATGAAGAGCAAATGAAGCTAAACTGTTTCACCACGCTTCGTTTCTCCTGGATCTATTTCTAGAAACTTTTGGTTGGCAAATACCCAGGATGTGAGAACGTCCCTCAAAGAATGACAAATAGGAAGGGAAGTTTAAGACTTTCAGCAGACTGTAACGAAATGTCACAATTAATTAAAATAGCGTTTAAACATGCATTTGTTTAAAACTAATTTACAAGCATACGTCATTATGGGTTTAACTGAAGTACTGCATGCTTGGATGTTCTAGTCAAACATTTTCAGTAGCCACAGTGGTGTATGAGTCATCAAAGCCAGTTCTAAAGCCTCATAATGCTTCAGAGTGAGGGGGGTGGCCATCTCCTTAGTACCTTTCTTAGAACTGGCTGTACAACACTCTTTTTCAGCACTCCAAAAATAGCTAGTCCCAGAAGATTCATTGCTCGCTAATATCTTCTATACTTGTGGGCTTGTTGTTGTTGTTTGTTTTAGGTGAAGTCATAACTGCATGGTTTTAGGCATCATCAAGGAGAAGGTTTATGGATCTTGGGAGACTGCCTGGTCTCTCTGTAGGGAGTATGTCAAGTTCAGTGTGCCTCCAACTATATTCCTTATCTTCGTTGACAAGCATTTTACACTGATATTGATTTCTACTATGCCACAAAACCCTAAACCCTTAAACCTTGGAATTTCCCATCCCTCTTACACACCTGTCCTCTGTTCTGCTCAGTTATACTCGGATCCTTCTTGTTCTTACCTCAACACCATTTTTCCTGCCTAAATTTCCTGTCCCACTTCTCATGCCACTGTCCCAGAAACGGGTGCTCTGCCATCATCTCTTGTACAAAATATTGAAGTCATTTCCTAAGAATATCTCACATATGAGAGCTGTCAGCTCTCTATCAAGGTCCCACTTATTCTGTGCCATTATTATATCTTTCTTAATGAAAAAAATTGGGAGCATATCCATTGTAAATGTGATAAGTTTCATAAAGATGTGTCCTACTTGTGTATGTCTGTACACGTTCATATGTATGCAGGAGCACATGTATGCCCGTGTGTGCTCTTTACGTGTGGACACTAAGGTTAGCATTAGGTGTCTTTATCAGTTCTCATCATATTGTTTGACTAAACCTGGGCTTATAATTCAGCTAGACTGGCACTGTCTAGCAGTTTCCCCTGAGACTGGTACAGTTCACTTTGCTCACTAAGTTTGCAACTCTCTCTGGTCAAGTGTTTCTGGGTGAGATTAGAAACTAAGTCACTGGACCTCGGGTGATGGGCAGCCCAGCTGAGAGCAGGTGGGCACTCTGGGACCTGCTGGGGGACTGGATAGAATGAAAAACAGAGGGAGGATGAACCCCCTCTTGTCCACTCCTCACCATTAGAGATGAAGTCCTCCTTACTCTGCCCACAGACTGAACGATAGAACTTGCTCTCCGAGATCTTGTATGTGCAGGTGACAGACCAAGAGGATCTCTGCATAGCTGTGTCGTCTAATTTCTCCTAAGAAATTGTCCAGCTGTTCTGTCTCTCTGGAGACCTTTGACTCAAATCATAACTACGGTGCAAGAGCAATTTCTGTCTTATTTCTTTTAGAGTGGCTTAATAATCAGTAAGATCTCTTCAAATTTTATACTATATACTTACATGATGAAATGCACTATTTATATTAAATATTTTAATTAAAAACATTTCAATTGCAAAGGTAAATTGTCACTGAAATCACAAGTAGACTACAAACACCGATTTGTGATCCACATAAAATATGAGTAGCACCATTAACCTACAAAATCTACTTCTATAATTATATTAAAAATACAGTTTTGAGTTCTGAAGCCAAGTCTGAATGCAATTACAATAATCACACGGAGGATTATCTGCCATTTAAAAGATACATTAAGTAGTCCTTCATTACAAACCATTGAAAGGTCCACCCCATACTGATGTAGCATAATAAAACCCATAACTGGAATACTTGACCACATTACTAAACCATAACCTTGACACTCAAGCACATGGTCCCTTTGTAGCTGACACTAGCCTTGAACTTCTGATCCTTCTCACTGGTAGCCCCTTTGAAGAAGAGACCAAGAAGACTTTCCATGAAGCACAGAAGACTTCTTGACCTGGGGCAATGGTTGGATGTTCTGTCTCCTTCTAATACCAATTAATTAGAAATGGTACCCAGAAAACAAACTCTCCATATTCAGCAATATGTGTTCTCTCTCCCTTCCTCCTCCTCCTCCTCCTCTCTCTCTCTCTCTCTCTCTCTCTCTCTCTCTCACACACACACACACACACACACACACACACACACAGTGGGAAGAAGATACCTGAGTCACTACAGGAATAAAAGTCAGAAGAGGTATTTGTATTTCAAACAGGTATTTGCCAACCATAAACATTTATATGTCCTAAAAATTCTTTGCCCCACACCTATCTTCTCTAGTTATAAAGTTATTCATATTTAAATTATTAGCAGCAAGGTTATTTTTGATGTGCAAAAATCCTGGTTGTCCTTTTTGCATAACATAAAATGGCATTACAGAACTACATTTCAGCAACGTCTTTACCCTCACCAGCAACATATTAATGTGGAGGGACTGAGGCAAGGCCAAGGAACAGTCATCAGAAAAGGGAGGTGCTGCTGCAGGAGAGTGCTTGCTTGCCCAATTGCCTGAGAGTTTAGTTTCAATATTTAACAGGAGAAAGGGGATAGGGTGGAGCAGGGGGGTCGGGGGAACTAGACACATAGGGATAGAAAATGAATAGCCATTCAAAAACACTCCCCCGTGCATCCCACAGGAACCCTTTGACTTCTCCTTAGTGGTGATTAAAATACCCTTTCGAAGCCACAAGATCAGCTATTAACTTTCACTGTGGGTATCACATGGGTCTTCCTTCCCGGTTCCCTTTCTGAACACACACAGCTCCTCCCTCTTCTGCCCCAGAATGGAAGATTCATCACAACCATAGTTAACCCTTATCGTGGACCTATCATTCAAAAGAGACTGGGGTGGGGGAGTTGAGAAGTAAAGACTTCTGCTGCCACGTCTGAGGACCCAAGTTTGATCCCGGATATCACATTGGAAGGAGAGAAATCAGTTATAAAAGTTGTTCTCTGACCTACACACGCACGCACACACACTAATTATTAATTTAAAAACGATTAAGAAAACAGAACTTGAGGTGTCTTGTGATTTGTTTTGTGGTGCGATGCTGGGGCTGAACCATGGGCCTTGCTATACCAGCAAGTGCTCTGAAGCTAAGTGGCAAGCCGTTGATACAGGACTTCGGAAACCATTAAAATCTTCGGGAACTTTCAGGACTATGTATTTTCCCCATTGGTTGACCACTAGGAAGCTAACCCTATGTCATGGACACAAAACACTCAGAGAACACTCTTGGCCACAAGATGTCAGTAAATTTCCACATTCTACTGTAAAATGTTGCCAGAGGGGGGTCTTCCTTCCAAAAGATCCTGAGACGTATCAGGTTCTGAGCAAGCAAAGGAGAAAGGGCTTATGGTTCTTCTTAAAAATAAATTTTAAAAAAAAAGATGCGACCAACAAAGAAGGGATGTAAATGCAAAGGAGAAGCCATTTGCAATACCATTTTCTGCTATCTGGACCTTTGCAAATTGGTTTCCAGTAAAATGAAGTCTAGTCATGTTTAAATGAGATTAAAATTAATAATTTAAAGTTTATACTTGAAAGTAGAGGAACTAGAATTTTTATCGAAATCCTCAGAAAACTAATAACATATGAGTATGAATAAATCCATCAACTGGAGCTAATTTACTTTAGATAATAAAACATATCTGCTCATTCATTCAAAAATGACTATGAAAACTCTATTTTAGTCAATCTTTAAACATACCTTAATATTTAGTCTTTAATTTTACATATTACTTAGCGAATCTATATTCATATAAAATATCCGTACTATATTATATGCATCCTGAAAAACTATTTATTGGCATAATAAACTTCTATGTGAAATTTAAACGTTTACAAATTAAAATGAATAAAAATAACTGGAGTTTCTCCAAGTTCGAAATTGATAGCATATGCTGTATTATTGCAGGTAGATCTCATTGCGCTAACAGTACTTCTTATTTCACTTTTTAGAGCTTTTTTTTTATTTTAAAGCACATTAGCATGCATCTTGGCATTTACAAAACCATCAATAACTCTGGCACCAGGAGGCATAAATTAAGAGTAAACATAATATTTTGGCAATGGCCACCAGGAAAGTATCATTTTACTTGAAAAAATAAAATAGTGCTTTTTTTCCTACTGTTTTCTTTAATATTTTACTATTAGATTCCCTTTAAAAGGCAAGGATGAAATGAGTGTCTATACATTTACCACAAAACTCCTGCTGTGAACTATTTCAGAACACTTGTTTTATGATGCATCTCCCGTAGAGCCTCACTGATGCCAAACATCAAGTCAATTGCAGATACTGGTAGATTTCGCTTCATAAAAACTATCAAAATAATTTCCTGTGGACAGTAGCTATATGTAGCTATTGCCCTAAATTTTTACAGAAGCAAAACAAATTCAACTCAACATAAGTGAATCTTTGAGGAAAAAAATAATTAGTCTAAATGAATCAGAGACTGCCAAATGACTACTAACTGAAGACCGGGTGATCAGAAACTGCCAAATCTTCTGCAATTAGGAAATTTACTAACCAGAAAAGTCCCAACTAATTTTCCTGGTGACTTTAAAACTCCTGATATAGTTTAACCAGCCAAATATTTTTTTATCAGATTTCATGCATACTTCTGTTTTCTCTTTGAGCCCCTTCAGTGGACTCCAAGCCATCGGTATAGTTAGTGCTCCCTGATCCACAGATCTGTGGCCCCAACTAAATTCTATGCTGTCCAACATCATCTCTTTTTATAATTAACTAGAATTCAACACTCATGTAAAATTTATAGACGCTACTTTGTTACTCATTTTTCCTTAACTATGACAAGATACATGATACAACTAACTTGGGGAAGTGTTGCAGTTTCAGCAGTTAAAGCCACCATTTGGATGGCCCTAGTGCACTGGCCATGGGTGAGGCAGAGCATTTATGATGGGAAGTAAATGACAAACCAAAGCCGTCACTGTGTGGACAGGGAAGAGAGAATTCACTTTTATAACAAAATCTTTCCTCTGAAACCCACTGAGCTGTGAATCCATACATGGATTAGCCCATTCGTGAGATCAAAGCCTTCTGAGGCCCTGAACTCTAATCATTTTTTTCATAGTAGATATTTGGAGATATTAAAGATCTAAGCGATAATATTCTGCCCCAGTTTAAAAATGCAAGACACATTCAGTCCATCTCCAAGGGTTCTCATTGACTTAATAATTCCAGCATTGCTCAAATTTCTGAAAGGAAACACGGGACAAACTTTCCTTCCCTTATTGTTTTTAACTTAAAAAGCCTTGCATTTTATTATAACATCTTTATACGTGTATGTCATTTCACTATGTTCTGTTTTAACCATCTCCAATGCCCCATATTCTGATATTCATTAAGTAGTCTCTACCTCCCACTAAGTAGTTTTACTCTCCTGTAATTTGCAACCCATTTATCTCCCGTCGTCTTTTATTCCTTTTCATCTTTCCTCCAGATCTTGAGATTTCTTCCCCATCTTATGGTTCCCTTTCTGCTGTTATGATATATACACACAGTGAGGAATATGGAGAAAGATAAAAATAAAATGCAAATTGTGTATATTAAAGAAATTTTTGTATTTTTCTTTCTGAATATGGCTTACTTCACTTGATGTAATGATCTCCAGTTGCATCTGTTTTCCTGCAAATGTTATACATGATTTAATTTTTCTTTATGGCTGCATAACACTCCATTGTGTGTCTGCATACATGCTTTCTTTATCCATTTATCCATTTGTCAATATCGAAACCTATTCTGTTTCCTTAGTACTGTGAATAATGCAGAAATAAACATAGATAGGCAATATATCTGTGGTATGATGACTTAGAGTTTTTTGGGTATTTTTATCTAGGAGTAGAGTAACTTGGTCACATAGTCATTATATTTTTAGTATTTTGAGGAACCTACACACTGACTTCCCTAATGACTTTACGAGTTTCCATCCCATAGTAATGTATGAGTTCCTCTTTCCTAACATATTTGTTAGAGCAGCTTAACTTAACTCTTAACTATGTAAATGTATAAAATAAAATAAAATAAAATAAAATAAAATAAAATAAAATAAAATAAAATAAAATAAAATAAAATGTGGAGAAAAGGCTCAGAGGTTAAGAATACTGGCTGTTGTTCCAGAAGTCCTGAGATCAATTCCCAACAACCAACCACATTGTGGCTCATAACTATCTGCAAAGAGATCTGGTGTCCTCTTCTGGCCTGCAGGTACATATATACATGCAGGCAGAACACTGTTTACATAACAAATAAATAAACTTAAAAATAAAATAAAATAATGCATTCACGATATAATGGCACTAGATAAACATCTCTGTTGGCGGAGCCTGTTTGTTCGTTCCCAGCTGCTTAGATCTAAAATAACCACACAGAAACTATATTAATTTCAATACTGTTTAGCCAATAGCATAAGCATATTTCTAGTTAGCTCTTATATCCTAAACTAACCCATCTCCATTAATCTGTGCATCACCACAAGGTTGTGGTCTACAGGCAAAGTTTGGGCAGGCTACAGTGGAAGTATCTGTCTCCTGTAGCAGTCATATGGCTTCTCATTGATTCTACCTTCTGTCTCTCTACATCTCTGTTTGGATTTCCTGGCTGGCTTTACATGGTTAAGTCATTGGCTGAAAGCAGATTCTTTATTAATTAACCAATAAAAGCAACACATATATAGAAGGACTTCCCACATCATAGCTCCTTTTCTGTCTAAATAAAAAGAAAGGTTTTAACTCTAATATAGTAAAATTACATATAACAAAACAGGTATCATGCAATAATTACAGTTACAATATTTATATCTACTTTATCTTTTATCCAAAAGTAAGGAAAACTTAACTATTGATGCGGGAGTCCCCCTCTGTGTGCTGTGATTACCATTAATGAATAAAGAAACTGCTTTGTACCTATAACAAGTCAGAACTTAGGTAGGCAGGGGAAACTAAGCTGAATGCAAGGAGGAAAAAGGGCATGTCAGAGAGAATCCAGGGAGCTGCCAGAGAAACATGACATTATTCAGATTAATAGAAATGGGTTAAATTAATATAAGAATTAGCCAGGAAGAAACTAGAGCTAATGGGCCAAGCAGTGATTTAATTTATGCAGTTTCTATATGATTATTTTGAGCAAAGTGGCCAGGAGTCAACAAGCAGCTCTTGCCTTCCACTGCAGCAAACTATAGCTATCTATTCTTCAACTCCATCAAAGACTCCAGAGGGAAGTATTACCTAAGTAAATAGGAAGTGCATTGTAAGCTACTTCCAAAACTCTAGAATTGACAGAGGCATCTCACCGCCTAGACAATCACCCAAAGTTCTGTAACATTGCAGGCAACCATCTTCAGCCTGTTGGCCAGCAGTATTCAGCAGAAAATTCCATAAAGCAGGAAATTTCAGAGAAGGTTCTACCTATATTGGCAGTTTGTCAGTCTCTTTCTTCTGTGTCCTACAGAATGTCTGGCAGACTCTTTCATGAAACAGAAACCCTGAAGGACTGTCTCACCTGTTGAAAAAGCTGTGGGCCGCGTTCCTGCCGCCTGGCTCCTAGCCACCAGCTAGCTTATGCCCTGAAATAATTACACGGAAACTGTATTTTTTAAACACTGTTTGGCTCATTAGCTCTAGCCTCTTACTGGCTAGTTCTCACATCTTGTTTTAACCCATTTTTAATAATGTGTGTAGCCCCACGAGGTGTGGCTTACCAGGAAAGATCTTAACCTACGTCTGTCTGGAGTGGGAGAATCATGGCGACTGTCTTGACTCAGCTTTTTTTCTCCCAGAATTCTGTTCTCTCTACTCCACCAACCTAATTTTCTGTCCTATCAGGCCAAGCAGTTTTCTTTATTAATTAACCAATGAAACAACAGATAGAAAGATGACCCTCCTCCATCATTTCCCCTTTTTCTGTTTAAATAAAAAGGAAGGCTTTCATTTTAACATAGTAAAATTACATATAACAATTATCAAGCAAGAATTATAGTTACGATATTTATATCTATTTTATCTTTTATCATAACTATGGAAAACTATAACTATAACTAACCATTCTTCAACTCCATTAAAGACTCCAGAAGGATATAATATTACCTAAGCAAACAAGAAATAAGCAACTTTTAAAACTCTAGAAATGACAGAGACATCTTGCTGCCTAAACTCTTTTTACTCTCTCTCTTCAGCCTATGTACATTTTTGAAACACACTGTGACATATTTAGAGGTTTATTTTTATTTGAATCTGTCTTTATTGCATATTTATAATTATTTTCATTTTATTACTTTAAAAAATATTAATCCACATTTCCACTCCCTTCCCTCCTCCCACTCCCTCCACAAACCCTCCCACTCCACCATCCTCCAATTCTAAGAGAGGACAAGGAACCCTTCCCTGTGAAAAGTCCAAAGCCCTCCCTACTACAGCAGGTTGAGCAAGGTATACATCCAAAGAGAAGAGGACACCAATGGCCAGTACAAGCAGTAGAGACAAATCCCAGTGCCACTGTCAGTGGCCCTCAGTCTGCCCCCACTGTCAACCACATTCAGAGGAACTACTTTGATCCCATGCTCGTTCACTCCCACTTCAGTTGGAGTCAGTGAACTCCCATTAGCTCAGGCAACCTGTCTCAGTAGGTAGATCCCTCATGGTCTTGACTTTCTTGCCCATACTCTCACTCCTTCCACTCTTCAACTGAACCTTGGGAGCTCAGACCCAGTGCTTCGATGTGGGTCTCTGTCTCTTTTTCCATCTGTTGTTGGATGAAGCTTCTATGGTGATATTTAAGATAATCATCAGTCTGACTACAAGGCACAGCCAGTTCAGGCACCCTCACTTCTATTGCTTAGGGTCTTAGCTGGGGTCATCCTTATGGATTCTTGGGAATGTTTATAGAGCCAGGTTTTTTGCTAACCCCATAATGGCTCCTTCAATCAAGATATCTTTTTCCTGGCTCTCATATTTGTCCTTCCTCCATCTCAACTCTCCCATTCCCTCAAGTTCTCCTCAATCCTTCCCTTCTCCCCTTCTTTCTACCCCTCTCCCCCATGCTCCCAAATTTTGTCAGGCAATCTTATCTGTTTCTAATTTCCAGGTGGGTCTATACATGTTTTTCTTTGGGTTCACCTTATTACTTAGCTTCTCTAGGATCATGAACTATTGGCTCAATGTCCTTTGTTTTTGGCTAACATCCACTTATGAATGAGTACACAGCATATTCATTTGGGAGGGGCTGGATTATCTCACCCAGGAAAGTGTCTTTTTGCATTTGCATGAAAAATTCAAGATGTCATTGTTTTTTTACTGCTGGGTATTACTCTAATGTGTAAATGTGCCACATTTTCTTTATCCATTCTTCAGTTGAGGGGCATCTAGGTTGTTTCCAGGTTCTGACTACTACAAATAATGCTGCCATGAACATCGTTGAACAAATGCTTTTGTAGTATGATTGAGCATCTTTGGAGTATATTACCAAGAATGGTATTGCTGGATCCTGAAGTAGATTGATTGCCAGTTTTCTGAGATACAGCCATACTGATTTCCAAAGTGGTTGCACAAGTTTACATTCCCACCAGCAATGGATGAGAGTTCTTCTTATTCTACATCCTTTCCAGCATAAACTATCATTAGTGTTTTTGATCTTAGCCATTCTGACAGGTGTAAGATGGTATCTCAGAGCTGTTTTGATTTGCATTTCCCTGATAGCTAAGAAAGTTGAACATGACCTTAAATATTTTTTGGCCATTTGAAATTCTTACGTTGAGAATGCTCTGTTTGGTTCAGTACACCATTTTTTGATTGGGTTATTTAGAATTTTAATGTCTAATTTCTTGAATTCATTGTATATTTTGGAGATAAGTCCTTTGTCTGATGTGGTGTTGTTGAAGATCTTTTCCATTCATTAGGCTCCCTTTTTGTCTAATTGACTGTGTCCTTTGCTTTACGGAAGCTTCTCAGTTTCAGGGGGTCCCATTTATTTATTATTGCTGTTATTTCTGTGCTACTGGGGTTATATTTAGGAAGTGGTCTCCTGGGCCTATGCATTGAAGACTACTTCCCATTTTCTCTTCTATCAGATTCAATGTGGTCATATTTATGTTGAGGTCTTTAATCCATTTAGACTTTAGTTTTGTGCATGGTGATAGATATGGATCTATTTTCATTCTTCTACAGGATGATAACCAGTTATGCCAGCACCATTTGTTGAAGATGTTTTATTTTTTTCCATTTATAATTTTAGCTCCTTTGTCAAAAATCAGGTGTTCATAGGTATGTGGATTAATATCCAAATCTTCACTTTGAATCCATTCATCAATGTCTCTGTTTTTATGCTAGTACCAAGCTGTTTTCATTACCATAGCTCTGTAATAAAGCTTGATGTCAGGGATGGTAATGCCCCTGGAAGTTCCTTTATTGTATAGGATTGTTTTGGCTATCCTGGGCTTTTTGTTTTTCCTTTTGAAATTGAATATTGTTCTTTTAAAGTTTGTGAAGAATTGTGTTGGGATTTTGATGGGGATTGCCATTTTTACTATGTTGATCCTTCCTCTCTATGAGCATGGGAGATCTTTCCATTTTGTGGTATCTTCTTCAATTTCTTTCTTCAAACACTTAAAGTTCTTGTCAAATAGGTCTTTCATTTCCTTGGTTAGTGTTACCCCAAGATATTTTATGTTATTTGTGGCTATTGTGAAATGTGATTTCTCTGATTTCCCTCTTAGCTTCTTTAACCTTTGTGTATAGGAAGGCTACTGATTTTTTTTAGTTGATCTTGTATCCTGCCACATCACTGAAGGTATTTATCAGCTATAGGAGTTCTCTGATAGAGTTTTTGGGGTCACTTATGTACATTATCTTATCATCTGCAAATTAACAAAAGTTTGACTTCTCTCTTTCCAATTTGAATCCCCTTTATCTCCTTATGTTGTGTTATTGATATTGCTAAATCTTCAAGAATTATGTTGAAGAGATATGGAGAGATTGGACAGCCTTGTCTTATTCATATTTTAGTGGGATCACTTTGAGATTCTCTACATTTAATTTGATGTTAGCTGTTGGCTTGCTGTATATTGCTTTTATTATATTTAGATATGATCCTTGTATCCTTAATATCTCCAAGACCTTTATTATGAAAAGGTGGTGAATTTTGTCAAATGCTTTTTCAGCATCTAATGAAATGATCATATGGTTTTATTCTTTCAGTTTATTTATATGATGGATTACATTGATAGATTTTCATATGCTGAACCAGCCCTGCATCTCTGGGATGAAGCCTACTTGATCTTGATGGATAAATTTTTTGATGTGTTATTGGATTCTATTTGCCAGTATTTTATTGAGAATTTTTGAATCCATGTTCATGAGTGAGACTGATCTGTAATTCTCTTTCTTGGTTGAGTCTTTGTGTGGTTTTGGTATCAGGGTAACTGTAGTCTTATAAAAAGAGTTTGGCAATGTCACTTCTGTTTCCATTATGTGGGACACTTTGAGGAATATAGGTATTTGTTGTCTGAGTTTTCTGTACTTCCTGGTTTCTGTCCTCCCACCATGTCCCACAGCTGTTTAACTCCAAAGAAATCACACAGAGGTCTATATTAGTGATAAACTGATTGGCCCATTAGCTCAGGCTTCTTATTAACTCTTATAACTTATATTAACCCATTATTCTAGTATATTTTAGGCACATGGCTCAATACCTTTTTCAGTGGGGCAGGTCACATCTTCCTTCTTCTGTACTTTTCTGTATCTGGGCAGGACTGGGGAGGAATGGGCTTCCTCCTTCCCAGAATTCTCCTGTTCTCATTGTCCTCCTCTACTTCCTGTCTCATTGTTCCACCTATACTTTCTGCCTGACTACTGGACAATCAGCATTTACTTAAAACATAATTGACAATATAGACAATTGTCCTGCACCAGGTATTAGCTCTTCTTGAAAGTTCTGGTCGAATTCTGCACTAAAACCATCTGGCCCTGGGCTTTTTTTTGTTGGGAGGTTTTTGATGACAGCTTCTATTTCCTCATGGCTTATAGGTTTATTTAAACTGATCACCTGGTCTTGATTTAATTTTGGTATATGGTATCAATCTAAAAAATTGTCCATTTCTTTTTCCAATTTTGTGAAGTACAGGTTTTTGTAGTAAGACCTAATGATTCTCTGAATTTCCTCAGTGTCTGTTGTTATGTCCCCCTTTTCATTTCTGTTTGTTAATTTGGATGTTCTCTCTCCACCTTTTGATTAGTTTGGATAAGGGTTTGTCAGTCTTGCTGATTTTCTCAAAGAACCAGCTCTTTGTTTCATTGATTCATTGTATTATTTTCTGTGTTTCTATTTTGTCGATGTAAGCCCTCAATTTGATTATCTCCTATCCTCTACTCCTCCTGGGTGAGTCTGCTTCTTTTTTTTCTAGAGCTTTCAGGTGTGCTGTTAAGTTACTAATATGAGCTTTCTCTGTTTTCTTTGTGGGCACTTAGTGCTATGATCGTTCTTCTTAGCACTGCTTTCATAGTGTCCCATAAGTTTGGATATGCAGTGCCTTCATTTTCATTGAATTCAAGGAAGACTTGAATTTCTTTCTTTATTTCTTCCTTGACCCAGGGGTGGTTTAGTAGTTGATTGTTCAGTTTCCATGAGTTTGCATGCTTTCTGGGAGTACTATTGTTGTTAAATTCAAATTTTACTCCATGGTGATCCGATAAGATACAGGGGATTACTCCATTTTTTTTTTTTTGTCTCTGTGAATGTTTGCTTTGTTCCCAAGAATGTGATCAATTTTAGAGAAGGTTCCATGAGGTGCTGAAAAGAAGGTATATTCTTTTGTGTTTGGGTGGAATGTTCTATAGATGTCTCTTAAGTCCATTTGATTCATTACATGTTAGTTCTTTTATTTCTCTGTTAAGTTTCTCTCTTTTTGACCTGTCCATTGGTGAGAGAGGAGTCTTGAAATCTACTAGTATTAGAGTATGGGGTTTGTTGTATGGCTTAAGTTTTAGTAATATTTCATTTACATATGTGGGTGCTCTTGTATTAGGGGCATAGATATGCAGTATTGAGACTTCATCTTGATGAATTGTTCTTGTAGTGAGTATAAAGTGTCCTTCTCCATCTCTTTTGATTGATTTTAGTTTGAAATCAATTTTGTTAGATATTAGGATAGCCACACCTGCTTGTTTCTTAGGTCCATTTAATTGGAAAACCTTTTCCCAACCCTTTACTCTGAGGTAGTGTCTGTCTTTGAGGTTGAGGTGTGTTTCTTGTAAACAGCAGAAGGTATCCTATTATCGTATCCATTCTCTTAGACTGTGTCTTTTTATAGGTGAATTGAGTCCATTGATATTAAGTGATATTAATGTCCAGTGGTTGTTACCTCTGGTTATTTTTTCAGTAGTAGTATTTGTGTGTTTCCTTTCTTTGGGTTATGCTGGTCAGGGGTTATCAGATGTTTGCATTATTGTGGGTGTAGTTAGCTTCCTTGGGTTGAGGTTTTCCTTATACTACTTTCTGTAAAGCTGGGTTTGTGGATACATATTGTTTAAATCTGTTTTTGTCAGGGAATACCTTGTTTTTTTTTTTCCGTCTATGGCAAATGAAAGCTTTGCTGGATATAGTAGTCTGGGCTTGCATCTGTGGTCTTTTAGTGCCTTCAGCATATCTGTCCAGGACCTCCTGGCTGTAGTGGTTTCCATTGAGAAGTCAGGTGTAATTCTGTTAGGTTTACCTTTATATGTTACTTGATCTATTTCCTTTGCAGCTCTTAATATTCTTTCTTTGTTCCGTATGATTTTGTTTTGATTATTATGACAAGGGGATGTTTTTATCCAGTCTATTTGGTTTTCTGTAATCTTCTTGTACCTTCATAGGGATATCCTTCTTTAGGTTGGGAAAGTTTTCTTCTATAATTTTGTTGAATATATTTTCTGTGCCTTTGAGATGGAGTCCTTCTCCTTCAACCCCTATTATTCTTGGGTTTGGTCTTTTCATGGTGTCCCAGATTTCCTCAATGTTTTATGTTGAGAATTTGTTGGATTTAATGTTTTCTTTGACCAATCAGTCTATCTCCTCGAAAGTATCTTCAGTACCTGAGATTCTTTCTTCTATCTCTTGTATTGGTTATACTTGTTTCTATAGTTCCTGTTCATTTACCCAGATTCCATATGCAGAGTTCCTTTAGTTTGTGTTTTCTTTATTAACTCTATTTCAGCCTTCAAGTCTTGAATTGTTTTTTTCACCTGTTTGGTTACTTTTTCTTGGCTTTCTTGAGTTTCTTGGAGGGATTTATTAATTTCTCCCAACTTTTTGTTTGTCTTTTCTTCCATTTCTTTTGTTGTTGTTGTTTTTGTTTTTTATTTATTTATTTTTTATTTTTTTTAACTTACTGCCTCCTCCCCGTTTCCATTTCCCTCCTCCC
>NW_026067944.1:16331255-16348461 GCF_014885135.2 Alexandromys fortis | reverse complement strand
TTTATTCAATGTTGTCCTTAAAGTCTGTGCTGCTGGGGATATACATAGGAAGCGATCTCCTGTGCCCATCTGTTGTAGGGTACTTCCCACTTTCTCTTCTATCAGGTTCAGTGTGTTCAGACTGATATTGAGGTCTTTGATCCATTTGGACTTAAGTTTTGTGCATGGCGATAGATATGGATCTACTTTCATTCTTCTACAGGTTGACAACCAGTTCTGCCAGCACCATTTGATGAAGATGCTTTCTTTCTTCCATTGAATACTTTTAGCTCCTTTATCAAAAATCAGGTGTTCATAGGTTTGTGGGTTAAAATCTGGGTCTTCTACTCTATTCCATTGATTGACTTTTCTGGTTTTATGCCATTACCAAGCTGTTTTCAATACTGAAGCTCTGTAATAGAGGGGCAATTTATAGATTCAATGCAATCCCCATTAAAATCCCATCCAAATTCTTCACAGATCTTGAGAGGACATTAATCAACTTTATATGGAAAAACAAAAAACCCAGGATAGTCAAAACAATCTTATACAATAAAGGAACTTCTGGAGGCATTACCATCCCTGACTTCTCTTCCATTTCTTTTTTTTTTGTTGTTGTTTTTTTGTTTGTTTGTTTGTTTGTTTGTTTGTTTGTTTGTTTTTTCCAGACAGGGTTTCTCTGTGGCTTTGGAGCCTGTCCTGGAACTAGCTCTGTAGACCAGGCTGGTCTCGAACTCACAGAGATCCGCCTGCCTCTGCCTTCCGAGTGCTGGGATTAAAGGCGTGCGCCACCATCGCCCGGCTCTTCCATTTCTTTAACAGAGTTTTTCACTTCCTCTTTAAAGGTCACCATCGTATTCAAAAGTTACATTTAAAGTTGTTTTCTTCTACTTCTTCTGGGTTAGGATGATCAAGTCTTCCTGTTGTGTGTCCGCTGGGTTCTGGTGTTAACATGTTGCTTTTTAGGATGTTGGAGGAATTCTTGCATTGGCACCAACCCATCTCGTCCTTCAAATGAGGCTGGCAGTATCTTGGCATCTTGGTCCAATCCTTTCTATCCTTTCTGTGGCTGTCTGAGTATTCGGTTTTTTTTTTTTTTTTTTTTGTCTGCCTTCTTAGGTTCTTTCAGTATTGGAGCAAGATGTGTTTCAGGGTTCCATGGAGCGCACAGGCGAAAAGTCGTGTTTGGGGTGGGATGGGTTGCAGAATAGCCTAGCCTCAGGAAAATTCCATGCTGGCCGGCTAGAAAAGCCAAGAGAGTTGGGGCGGTACCCCTGGGTTTTGTCACACTGGAAAGATCACAGAAATTGGGGCATCCAATTGTCCAGCCCTGAGGCTGCAGACTCACCTCTTAGGTCTCCTCAGTATTGGAGCAAGCTGTTTCAGGGTTCCACGAAGTTCACAGGCAAACAAGCAGGTTTGGGAGTGTGGTGAGTTGGAGGATAGCCCAGCCACAGGAAAACTCCCTGCTGGCAGTCTAGAAAAGCCAGCCAATGGAGTTGGGGAGGGGCGTTTTGGTTTGGTCCCACTGGGGATGTCCCAGAGAGTGGGGCATCCAGCTGTCTGGCCCTATGATTAAAAACTCACCTCTTAGGTCCCCTTAGTATTGGAGCAAGCTGTGTTTCAGGGTTCCGTGGAGTTTGCAAGCAAGCAGGCGGGCTTGGGGATGGGATGGGTTGGGGGATAGCCTAGCCACAGCTGTAATTATTTTCTGACCAGGAGTACTTTTAAAATGCTAAGAAACTTGGTTACAGTGATTTTAGATGCTGGCTCCATTTCTCTCCACCTTTCAATATGGTGGAGGTACCATTACAGCCAGTTCTGGGACTGTCGGGTAGGAGCTGAACTCACTACTTCAACTCTGAGAAGATGCATGCAGCACATAAACCCTTGATATTTGAGTAATAGCTAAATCTGCTACGCAGTGCACTGCACTTACTGGAAATATCTTTATGTAGGATGGCAGAAATCCACCATGCTATCCTGCCTATCCACTTATATCTGACTCCATCCCACAGCCTGCCCAGGAGGGGAATGCTGAGCCACAGGCATGGTCTCAGCTTTTTCCAACCTTGAGTGGGCATAAAAGTATCCAGACCTGAAGTAGGTGGCAAGCATCAGTCCCAAATGTTTCAGACCATCTCAGTGTGCCAATCTGTTGCAGGAGGCTGTTCGTTTGGTCCCACCTGCCCTGACCCAAAATATTCACATAGAAACTGTATTAATTACAACACTTCTTGGCAAATGACTTAAGCATATTTCTAGCTAGCTCTTATATCTTAAACTAATCCATCTCCATTAATCTGTGCATCACCACAAGGTCATGGGCTACAGCAGAGGTGTCTGTCTTCTGTGGTAGCTACATAGCCTCTCCCTGACTCCACCTCCTCTCTCTTTACATCTCTGTTTGGATGTCCTGCCTGGTTTTACCCTGTTAAGCCATTGGACAAAAGCAGCTTCTTATTCATTAACCAATAAAAGCAACACATATACAAAAGGACTTCCCACATCATATCTCCATTCTCAAAGGGATGAATATGGGAATAGATTAGATCCAAACCCAGGAGAGCAAATACTAAATCCTGTCCCATACTGCATTCAGGTCACACCAGAGTATGACTGTTTAAAGAAGACTCAAGCAGCATTTTGTGGGTGCAACATACTTACTCCTGAGTCTTAATTTGTATCTGGCCTTTATTGATCTGGGAGGGCTTGACTCCAGCTATGGATCTTGAAAATAGTAAAAATGGTAGATAGTAAAAATTGAGAGAATGACAGTTTCTATTGATAACTGACTCAATGGAGAATGTTAGCATTTCCTTAGGCAATGTGGCATTAATCTTTCAGACAACAGTAGAAATGGCTCATCAACAAGGGAGAGGATAGTGCACTGAGAACAGGGATGCTGCTGCCACTAGAGGTAAAACCATTACCTATGCTGGCATAAGAGATTTATCAGACATGCTGGGGAAAGACAGTATATTATTAATTTCCCCATACCCATAAATAGCAAAAGTAATGATATTAAAATATAGATAAAATATCTATAATCCAAATAGGTATAAACCTGGAACCTCTGGGTCCAAGTGTGAGTCTGGGACCTCTGAGGGAGTAAGCCTGAGCCAGGTCCTCTGTGGTTCTGGGCACACCCAAGCCTGGGAACTCTGAGGCAGTAAACTGGAGAAAGAAACCTTTGCAGGTCCAACTCCAAGCCAGAGACTTATGCAGGAGGGGATCCATAGGGATTTACAGAAACAGGTCAAAGCCAATAACCTAGGCCAAAGTAGAACTGAGGCAAGGAACTCCACCTTGGGCAACAAAATACACAGGAGTAGGACTGAACCAGCTACCTAGGACCAAGAGGGCCTGAGGAATCAAACTCCACTAGGAACAGAAGCCAGGAGCAAATCCAGTCCCAGGAGCCAACCCAATCCTGGGACACTGGCAGATCAGGATTGAGCCAGCAACCTGACTCAGAGTCAGTGATCTCCACCTGAACAGGAGTGGGAATGAACCAGCTACCTAAGACAGAGAGGGCCTGAGGAAGCATGTTCCACCAGGAGCAGAAACCAGGAACAAATCCAGTCCCAGGAACCAACCCAGTCCCAGGACACTGGCTGATCAGTATTGAGTGAGCAACCAGATCCAGAGTCAGAGCTCTCCACCGGAACAGGTCCAACTCCAAGCCAAGGACTTCTGCAGGAGGGACTCCAGACTAGTATTTTCAAAAACAGAACAAAGCCGACAACCTAAGCCAATGTAGGCCTGAGATAGCAAACTCCAAGGAAGCAGAGCAAAGCACAGGAGCACTGAGCTATCTCCAGGAACACAGAGTAACCAACCGGGTAACTAGAACTATGTCACTGACTGTACCATGAAGAACAATCATCTGAGCTTTGGATTCACTGGCACATAGAAGATTATTCAACAGAATCTCAGACAGCACCAAACACATCTATTAGAGGAAAAGATGAAAAGGTAAGAAAACACATAACACCACAAAGAGTAACACAACACCAGTAAAACCGAAAGACCCTGAACAGAAATACCTGAACAACTAAATATGGATGAAGCAGAAGAAAATGACCTAAAAAATAACTTCAAGAAAATGAAACTCTTACAGAGGAAATGAGAAATTCCCTTAAGGAAATGGAGGAAAAGACAAACAAAATATTGGAAGACATCAGCAAATCACTTAAAGAAAACCAAGAAAATCAAACATATGAAAGAAACTATTCAGGACTTGAAAACTGAAATAGACACAATAAATAAAACACAAGATGAGGCAATGATAGAAACAGAAATCATGAGAAAACGATCAGGAACTACAAACGCAAGCATGAACAGTAGACTACAAGAGATGGAAGAGAGAAATCTCAAGTACTGAAGATACAATAGAGAAAATAGGTTCATCACTTAAAGAAAACATTAAATCTAACAAAAGCTTAACTCAAAATATCCAGGAAATATGGGACACCATGAAAATGCCAAATCTGAGAATAATAAGTATAAGAGAAGGAGTTCAACTCAAAAGCACAGAAAATATATTTAACAAAATCATAGAAGAAATCTTTGCCAATCTAAAGAAATATTTGCCAACGAAGATACAAGAAGCTTACAGAACACCAAATAGACTGGATCCAAAAAAAAATCCTCTTGCCACATAATAAACAAAACACTAAACATACAGAGATACAGAGTAAAGAAAGAATATTAAGAGCTGCAAAGGAAATGGCCAAGTGACATATAAAGGTAGACCTATCAGAATTACACCTGACTTCTCATTGGAGACAATGAAAGCCAGAAGGTTGTGGTCAAGCATTATTTAGACATTAAGAGACCACGGATGCCAGGCCAGACTAATGTACCCAGAAAAACTTTCAATCACCATAGAAGGACAAAACAAGATATTCCATGACAAAACTAGATTTCATAAATACCTAGTCACAAACCCAGCCATACACAAAATACTACAAGGAAAACTCCAACCCAAGGAAGTTGGCTACACCAACAAAAACACAGACAATTGATGGTCTCATAGCAGCAAATCTTAAAGAAGGGAAAAGCACACAAATTAACATCACCAACAATAAAAACTAAATTAACAGGAGATAGCAATCACTGGTCATTAATACCCTTTAATGTAAATGGATTCAACTCACCTATAAAATGACACAGGCTAACAGATTGGATACGAGAATAGAATCCATCCTTCTGCTGCATACAAGAAACACAACTCAACCTTAAAGACAAGACATCATCTCAGAGTAAAGGGTTGGGAAAAAATATTTCCAAACAAATGGACCTAGGAAACAAGCTGATATAGCTACCTGAATATCTAACAAAATAGACTTCAAACTAAAATCAACCAAAAGAAGGTCATTTCTTAATAGTCAGGAAAAATCTATCAAGAGGAAATCTCAATACTGAACATCTATGCCCCAAATACAAGGGCACTCTCATATGTAAAAGAAACACTTCCAAAGCTTAAATCATACATTAAACCCCACACACTAATAGTGGGAGACTTCAACACTCCAATCTCACCACTGGACAGTTCAACCAGAAAAAAATGAACAGAGAAATAAGAGAACTAACAGATATTATGACTCAAATAGAGTTAATAGACATCTATAGAATATTCCATCTGAACAGAAAAGAATATACCTTCTTCTCAGCACCTCATGGAACCTTCTCAAAAATTGACCACATACTCAGTAACAAAACAAACCTCACCAAATATAAAAAAAATGGAATAACCCAATGTACCTTATCAGATCACCATGGTTTAAAACTAGAAGTCAACAGCAATACTAACTCCAGAAAACCCACAAACACATGGGAATTAAACAATGCTCAGCTGAAACATCAATGGGTCAAGGAAGAAATAAAGGGAGAAATTAAAGACTTCCTAAAATTCAATGAAAATAACCACACAATATACCCAAATTTATGAGACACAATAAAAGCATTGTTAAGAGGAAAGTTTATAGCACTAAACACCTACATAAGAAGCTGGAAAAATCCCACAACAGTGAATTAACAGAACATTTGAAAACTTTAGAACAAAAAGAAGCAAACTCACCAAAGAGAACTAGATGGCAGGAATAATCAAATTGAGAGCTGAAATCAGCAAAATAGAAACAAAGAAAACAATACAAAGAATGAAACAAAGAGTTGGTTTTGGAGAAAAATCAACAAAATAGAAAAATCTTTATCCAAACTAACCAAAAGTAAGAGAGAGAATATCAAAATTTAAAAAATCAGAAATGAAAAGGGGGACATAACAACAGACATGGAGGAAATACAGAGAATCATCAGGTCATATTTCAAAACTTGTATTCCACAAAATTTGAAAGCTTACAGGAAATAAACAACTTTCTGGATAAATATCCCTTATGAAAATTAAATCAAGACCATATAAGCAAATTAAACAGACCTATAACTGCTGAAGAAATAGAAACAGTCATCAGGACCAGATGGTTTCAATTCAGAATTCTACAAGCCTTTCAAAGAAGAACTAATACCAATACTCCTCGAATTATTCCACCCATTAGAAACAGAAGGAACATTGCCAAACTCTGTTTATGAGGCTACAATTACCCTGATACCCAAACCATAGAAGACATTACTAAGAAAGAGAATTACAAACCTATCTTACTCATGAACACTGATGCAAAAATACTAAATAAAATACTGGCAAATTGAATCCAAGAACACATCAGAACCATCATCCACCATGATCAAGTCAGCTTCATCTCAGAGATGCAGAGATGGTATAACATACAAAAATCTGTCAACATAATCCACCATATAAACAAACTGAAAAATAAAAACCACATGATCATCTCATTAGATGCTGAAAAAGCTTTCGACAAAATACAACATCCCTTCATGAAAAAGGTCTTGGAGAGAGCAAGGATACAAGGAACATACTTAAACATAAAAAAGGTAATATACATCAAGCCAAAAGCCAACATCAAACTGAATGGAGAGAAACTCTCAGCTATTCCACTGAAATCAGGAACAAGACAAGGTTTCCACTCTCTCCATATCTATTCAATATAGTAATATAGTTCTTGAGGTCCTAGCTAGAGCAATAAGATACCAAAAGGAGATCAGGGGGATACAAATCAGAAAAGAAGAAGTTAAACTCTCACTGTTTGCTGATGATATGATAGTTTACATAAGTAATCCCAAAAATTCTACCAAGGAACATCTACAACTCATAAACACTTTCAGTGATGTAGCAGGATACAAGGGTTAACTCAAAAAAAAATCATTAGCCCTCCAGCACACAGATGAGAAAAGGGCTGGGAATGAAATCAAAGAAACAACCCCCTTCGCAGTAGCCACAAATAGCATAAAATATCTCGTAGTAACTCTAACCAAACAAGTAAAAGACTTGTATGACAAGAACTTTAAATCTTTGAAGAAAAAAATTGAAGAAAATGTCACAAAGTGGAAAGCTCTCTCATGCTCTTGGGTACGCAGAATTAATATAGTAAAAATTGCAATTTTACCAAAAGCAATCTACAGATTCAATGCAATGCCCATCAAAATCCCAGCAATATTCTTCATAGACCTCAAAAGAAGAATACTCAACTTCATATGGAAAAGCAAAAAAAAAAAAAAAAAAAAAAAAAAACTTATCAAATGGAAAAAAAAGCATATTTAACAAATGGTGTTGGTATAACTGGATATTAACATGTAGAAGAATGAAAATAGACCCATATCTATCACCATGCAGAAAACTCAAGTCCAAATGAATCATAGACTTCAACGTAAAGCCAGACACACTGAACCTTATAGAAGAGAAATTAGGAACTACACTTAAATGCATTGGCACAGGGAATCACTTCCTAAATATAACCCCGGCAGCACAGACACTGAGAGAAATAATTAATAAATGAGACCTTCTGAAACTGAAAAGCCTCTGTAAAGCAAAGGACACAGTCAACAAAACAAAATGACAACCTACAGAATGGGAAAAGATCTTCACTAACACCACATCAGACAGAGGTCTGGTCTCCAAAATATACAAAGAACTCAAGAAATTGGTCACCAAAGGAACAAATAAGCCAATAATGAAAATGGAGTACAGACCTAAACAGAGAACTCTCAATGGAGGAATCTAAAATGGCTGAAAGACACATAAGGAAATGTTCAACATCCTTAGTCATCAGAGAAATACAAACCAAAACAACTCTGAGATTCCATCTTATACCTGTAAGAATGGCCAAGATCAAAAACACTGATGACAACTTATGCTAGAAAGGTTATAGGGAAAAGGGAACACTCCTGCAATTCTGGTGGGAGTGCAAGCTGGTAAAACTCCTTTGGATATCAGTGGGGTGATTTCTCAGACAATTAGGAAACAACCTTTCTGAAGACCCAGCAATACCACTTTTGGGTATATATCCAGAGGATGCTCAATCGTGCCACAAGGACATGTGCTCAACTATGTTCATAGCAGCTTTGTTTGTCACAGCCAAAACCTAGAAACAACCTAAATGCCCCTCCACCGAAGAATGGATAAGGAAATGTACATTTACACATTGAAGTACTACACAGCAGAAAAAAAAATAACATCTTGAATTTTGCAGGAAAATGGATGGAGTTAGAAAACATTATTTTGACTGAGGTAACCCAGATACAGAAATACAATTATCACATGTATTCACTAATATGTGGTTTTTAAACATAAAGAAAAAAAAAACAGCCTACCCCAGAGAACTTAGACAACGAGGACACTAAGAAAGACTTACATGGATCTAATCTACATGGGAAGTAGAAAAAGACAGTATCTTCCTAGTAAATTGGGAGCATGGGGACTTTGGGGGAGGGTTGAAGGGGAAGGGGAAAAGCAGGGAGAGGAGCAGAGAAAAATGTAGAACTCAATAAAAAATATCTATAATCTATTTTTTGGGAACTTGGGCATAATTTTCTAGGCTACTTCCTGCTGATTGGGTGCACTGATAATCTTATGGGACCTAAAGAAAATTTAGGAGTATGGTCAAGTCCTGACTAGGATAATCTCTGAGGCTTGATCATCTCAGCCAGCAGTTTTAAAGCTGTTCTTGGTATAGAACTCAAAGGAAACTCCAACAGAGATCCTCTGAAATGTTAGATCATCTGGGCCATCCACTTCTATCACATATTTTTAATGGGGTCATCCTTGATCAAACCTAAATTTTCTTAACAAAGAATGAACCTATTATAGCCTTTCATTTCCTGTGAAAACAAAACCTCTTCTCCAAAATAACATATCTTTTGACTTAAAGTTTGAATTCCGGGTATTTTCAAAATATATATGTTGTATTAATCCAGCAGCATTTATAATCAAATGTCTTTTGGCAGCTGTTGCTCCTTCCTCAGCCACCAAACAATTCAAAGAGAACACAATAACATACAGTATCTCTGTGTTTTCCATCTTCATGTGGCTTTATTTTAAACTGTATTTCTTTTATTTTTACTTTTAATTTTTGGTTTGTTGAGACAAAGTTTCTTTGTGTATCTTTGATTTTCCTGGAAATCACTCTATAGACCAGACTGACATTGAACTCACAGAGATCTGCCTGCTTCTGCTTCCCAAGTGCTGGAATTAAAGGTGTGTGCCACCACATCAACTACTCTCTCCTTTTTTTAAAGGACTTTATCCTTTTTTTCTCTCTCCCAAGCCTACATATATTTTCAAACACATTGTAAACTGTTGGAGGTTTTCTTCATCTGAATATGTCTTTACCATATATCTCCTTTTCTGCCCACATGAGTCTTTAAGTTGCTAAATGATACAGCTAAGATTAAAGCCATGACTTTGATGGCTGGATCCACCCCCTTCCTTAGCTTCATAGTGTCTAGCTTCATAGTGGAGATATAGGTGGGATCCGTGTTTATTGCCACAACTCTATGGAGTTTCAAGGTCCCTGCCACCACCAAAAAGCATGCTATCGACTATTCATAAACATCATTTAAGTGTTTTTTGATGGGGCCTGTTAAAATTGTTGCAAGGCGTTTGCAGCTAAAGCTGAGTCAGGAAGCCTAGCTTAAATGAGGCACACGTGCCTCTAGCAAACAGAGCACACCTGAGAAAATGCTGCTACCAAAAAGCCATGTTTAACTGTTCTTTGTGTCTAGAATTACTTTCCAAGATCTCTCAGGTTTTATGTGGATGCAGTTGTCCACGTTGGCACCATTTGCTGACAGAAGTTTCTGTCCTGCCTGATCCCACAGTCATTCTGCCCCAAAGAAACACACAGAGGCCTATGTTAATTATAAATCGGTTGGTCTATTAGCTCAGGATTCTTATTAACTAACTCTTAAATCTTAAAATAGTCCATAATTCTTGTTTGTGTTAGCCACGTGGCTTGGTACCTTTTACCAGTGAGGCATTTTCATCTTGCTTCCTCTTGGTCTGGGTGACCATTGCAGACTGAGCCTTTTCCTCATCCCAGAATTCTCCTGTTATGTTAGCCCCACCTATACTTCCTGCCTGGCTACTGGCCAATCAGCATTTTATTAAACCAGCACAAGTGACAAATCTTTACAGGGTACAAGACTATTGTCTCACACCATAAAGAGAAAGAGGAATGATATTAATAAGAAAGGGACAAATGATAGTCAACATATGGAAAGAAAAGGGGGAAGGAAGATGACACAGAGAAAAGTAGGAAGTGGCCACTGATATTTGTCTATGTCTCAGTGGATGGCACACAACCTGGAACTCTGCTAGCTGGACAAGGGGGGTTATTAATAACAATTCAAAAGGAAGAGGACTTGAAAGTTGGAGACAGATGTGGTGGGAGTTCTAGGGAGGAGGTGGTGGTGGTGGGATGTGATCACATACATTGTAGAAATATATGGAACTTTCAAAGAACAAAATGTGTTCTTTTAAAAAAAATTATAACTCCAATTCTCATTCGTTAGGTAGAGAACTATTCAGCTCCAAGAGCTTCCTCATTCCATGTGTGGTTTGCCTAGAATTCTGAGGTGTGGGCCACTCAGTGTCTAAAGCCTCCTTTCTATATGGAGTAGCTCAGGGATGGAAAGGGGTGGCACTGGCTGGCAGAGTTTTGGTTCACTCCGTTTGCATGTTCAGCTTTAGAATTAAGGTCCTTTTTGCTTTTCCAACTCATGCACTCAGAGACACCCTCAGCTAGATGTGCCACACATGGGTGAATACATATAGCCTATGGAATAAGTGGAAACATGCCTGTCCCAAGATCCTAGAAGTCTTTAGAGTCAACAGTTATTCCTGGAATGCAAAGAAGAAAAGCTTCTAAAGCAAATCCTGTCTCTGACAACATACTTTAAAAACAAATTATTACTGTGTTTTTTTTTTTTTTTTTTTTTTTTTTTTTTTTTTTTTTTTTTTTTTTTTTTTTTTTTTTTTTTTTTTTTTTTTTTTTTTTTTGAGGCCAGAAGTGGACAACAGAATCCCTGGAACTAGAGCTTTGATGTGCCCAGTATGAATGCTGAGAAACAAACTCTGGTCCTACTCAAGGGCCTCTAGTGTTCTTAATCACTTAACCACTTCCTCTCTGGTCCCTGCTTTCTCATATCTATTCAGTCCAAGACCCTAGTCATGGTAGGAAGTCCAATTATTAGCTAAATAAAGAAAAGTCTATTTCTTAGAAAGGGAAACAAGATGCACTAAAAGCTGCTGCCAGGCAGGTGACTTCAGTTAATCACTTGTGTGAAAAGGTAATCACTGATTTGTGGCAGCATACAGTTTTGTACAGCTTTCGATGACAGACTGCTGGATGTTCAGAAGAGTTCTGGAAGCAGGGTTTTTAGGTATCCCTAGAAGGCTTGGTTTTCTTAACAACCTAATCTACATAAATATTTTCAACTATGAACCTTCTCATTCAATAATCTTGTCACCTAAGTACAGGAAAAGAAACAAATCTGCCCATGGACGATCTCAGATGAGCTTGCAATCTGCCTTTCAGTCAGCTCCAGAAAGAAAGGCTTTCATAGCAGCCACAGTATTTGGATGTGGTTTGTGTTAAGCCCGACCCACCAGTTTCTGCGGTGCGCAAAACACGAAGATGACAGCGAAGAGATAAGCAGCTCTGGAGAGCTGAACCATTTGTACAGTCACATGACTTCACAATCTTAGAATAACCAGCCCTTCAAGGCAATGCTTTGTGCATATGCCATATATGCAAGGTACCTAATAGTACATAAAAATCCTTCACTAAACAGACTATCTCAAAGAAAGGTTTTCTGATCCCAAAACCTCATGTGAACCCCTTCTCTGTAAACAGGCTGTGTGGGAGAGGAAAGCAGTGTGACTTCCTCCCCATTTTTTTTCTCCAGAATTCAAGAAATCCAAATTTCCATCTACTTCCTTCAACAACGAGCTGCCATGCTGACCTTACATATTCAGATAATCACTCTTCAAAAAGTGTTGGTTGGGGAGGGGGAGAGAAAAGGGAGGCGGGGAGGAGGTGGAAATTTTTTAATAAAAAAAAGTGTTGGTTGGTTTGTCTGTAGTGTCCTTATTTACCTGCCACATTCAAGGTTGCTGAAGTTTGTATTACATCATCACAGTGAATGGCATGGTCTAAGAATCATGGGCTATTTTAGTCCACACCAAACTTATTTCCTAGAATAGTTGTTTTCTATACTTCTGGGTTTTCAGAGAAAAGTAGAACAGGAAATTAAGGCCTTTTTATTTATACATGTAATACACTATGACAAATAATGTTTCATATCATGAATTTTGTTTGAAAATTGAGTAACTTCAAAAACACAAGTCAGGAATGCTCTTCCACAGTCACCCAGGCTATTTTTTTAAAGTTTCTTTTTATGTGTATGAATGCTTGTCTGCATGTATGTCTGTGTACTACATGCATGCCTTGTGCCCATGGAGGCCATCAGATTCCCCCAAAACTACTTATAGATGGTGGTGAGCTACCACGAGAACAAACCCTCAGTCCCATGAGAGAGGCAAGAACTCTAATGTTGAGTCACATTTAGCCTCAGCTATTTACTTGCTAACAAAACATTTCCAACAGTTTCTGCCTTCCCTCGTATTTGAACTGTGTAAGCTTCTAGCAAGTACTTTTATGATTTACTAAAATTCTATAATATGCTTCTAACTTTTGTTTCATCTACCTGGCATGGTGAACCAAGTATTATCTAACACAGGAAACAATTATCTAATGAAATTCACTTATCAAGGAAGCCCATGTGCTTTAAACAAAGCGTTACTGGAGGATGGGGAAGAATGATGTCAAATGTCATCTAGACGTGACATGGCCAGTTTGCTCATGAACTTACTGCAGCTATAGCTGCCTGCACAAGATCAAGCCAACGAGATCAGCCAACATTCCAACAAACACTCCTAATTGGGCTATGACTTACAAAAAGGGAGGGCGGGTAGGGGACATGGTGGGGGAAGGATATATATTGGGATTGCCTGGGGGAGGAATAGGAGAGGAGCTTAGAGGAGGAGAGTTGCAGTGGACATCATCAAGATTCTTTGTTTATATGTATGAAATTGCCAAAAAAAGATTCTATTAAAAAAAACAAAATGATAATATGAATTTCTGGTGACATAATATAGCCATTTGATGTGCTTTATACTTTGGATCAATAATGAAAGAATTTCAGGCCCTAATCATTTCAGATTATAATCAATGTCCTCCTTTGATTCAGTTGATTGAAAACACTGTAATTACTATTACAAACAATGCTGCTATGAACATAGTTGAGCATATATTTTTGTTGTATGATAGGGCATCTCTTGGGTATATTCCCGAAAGTGGTATTGCTGGGTCGAGGGGTAGGTTGATCCCGAATTTCCTGAGAAACTGCCACACTGCTTTCCAAAGTGGTTGCACAAGTTTGCATTCCCACCAGCAATGGATGAGTGTACCCCTTTCTCCACAACCTCTCCAGCAAAGGCTATCAATGGTGTTTTTTATTCTAGCCATTCTGACAGATGTAAGATGGTATCTTAAAGTTGTCTTGATTTGGATTTCCCTGATCGCTAAAGAAGCTGAGCATGACCTTAAGTGTCTTTTGGCCACGGAAGAATGGATGAAGAAAGTATGAAATATATACATATTAGAGTACTACTCAGCAGTAAAAAACAAGGACTTCGTGAATTTTGCATGCAAATGGATTGAAATAAAAAACACTATCCTGAGTGAGGTAAGCCAGACCCAAAAAGAGGAACATGGGATGTACTCACTCATATTTGGATTCTAGCCATAAACAAAGGACATTGAGCCTATAATTAGTGATCCTAGAGAAGCTAAATAAGAAGGAGAACCCAAAGAAAAACATATAGGCATCCTCCTGAATATTAACCTTCATCAGGCGATGAAAGGAGACAGAGACAGCACCACATTGGAGCACCGGACTGAAATCTCAAGGTCCAAATTAGGAGCAGAATGAGAGAGAGCAGAAGCAAGGAACTCAGGACCGCAAGGGGTGCACCCACACACTGAGACAATGGGGATGTTCTATTGGGAACTCACCAAGACCAGCTGGCCTGGGTCTGAAAAAGCATGGGATAAAACCAGACTTGCTGAATATAGCGGACAATGAGGACTAACGAGAACTCAAGAACAATGGCAATGGGTTTTTGATCCTACTGCACGTACTGGCTTTGTGGGAGCCTAGGCAGTTTGGATGCTCACCTTACTAGACCTGGATGGAGGTGGGAGGTCCTTGGACTTCCCACAGGGCAGGGAATAATGATTGCTCTTTGGGCTTTCGAGGGAGGGGAACTTTATTGAGGTAGGGGGAGGGAAATAGGAGGCGGTGGTGGGGAAGAGACAGAAATCTTTAATAAATAAATAAATATAAAAAAAGAAAACACTGTACTTAGGATCTCTGGCATGGCACACACATAGTTTTCTCTGAATTCACACAAATCTTCCCAGCACTTACAGTATGGCACTTACAGGAATGAACTACACAATGTAATGCTCCCAGAGTATATATGAATCTAGAGCAGTGGAACTGAGACACTTCCGTGATTGCTTTCACACATTAAAGGATTCTAGGTCAAACCAGCAGAAGTAGAGAATTTCCTGCAACTGTTTTGCATTTGGTTTCTGTCAAACCACTTTGCACTTTTCTTGATTAAAAACACAGAAATATAAGCATATGCAAAAGCACGAAAAAAAGCTTAGCAAAACACTTTCAGCATTTACAATGATTAGAGAACATTACATATATTTTTTATAGATTTAATACATTTTTTGTTAAACGTTAAAGACAACACATTTTTCTGTTTTTGGTTCTAGTATAAAACTTTTCATATTTTCTGGGTATTGGCCACTGCAAATAAAAATTCAAACACTAGTTGGGCACACATCTTTAGTCTGAGCTTGGGAGGTAGAGGTATGTAGATCTGTGAGTTGAGGCCCCAGGCCAGCCTGGTTTATAAAGCAAGTTCCAGGACAGCTAGAGCTACACAGGGAAACACTGTCCTGGAAAATAACAACAAAACAAACAAACAAAAAAGCCCAAATCAAAATAATAATACAAAAGAATACTAATCACATTTAAGAGTATACATGATTTTTAAGATCTATTTTTATTTTTTACCTGTGTGAGTTTTGCCTACATATATATATACCACATACGGTATCAGAGCCCCTGGAACTGTAGTTCCAGATGTTTGTGAGCTGCCATGTGGGTGCTGGGAATTGAATACAGGTCCTGTGCAACAACAGGTGATGTTCTCCTGCCTCTGCACATATGTGCTTCAAGAACCAATTCTGTTTTCTATAAATACAACTTGTGAGGAAGGAAGGTGGGCATTATATTATATAACTTATTTCTTAAAAAAAATTTTTTTCAAGACAGGGTCTCACTATGTAGTTCTGGCTGTCCTGAAACTCACTATGTAGACCAGGCTAGCCTCAAACTCAGAGATCCATCCACCTGCCTCTGTCTCCTGAATGCTAGGATGAATTGGGTATACCATTACACCCAATTCAGTTATTAAAATTATTAAAGTTCTAAACAGTAAAGTTTTATGGAAATCCTTTTCATTAAAAATTTGAAAAATATTAATTATATGCAAAATCTGTAAATTACATGTAAATGGGTTGGGAAGCATTCTGTGCATTTGTTCCTGTGGAATTTCCAAACTAACAGACCAGAGGATCACCATTCCTAGAATCAAATATTTTCAGGCTTTTCCCATCTATATACAGAAATAAATTACTACCCACACATATACTTAAAAATGTATACCTGAATTTTTGTTTGAAGAATGAATTGTGTTTTCAATGAGCAGTACTTGTGAGAAAGTGAGGGAACTGAATTTCCACACCTATGCGGTCACAGCACCATGCAGCCTCAAAAGCATGGGAAAGAGAAGCTGTTTTACCGAGTTTATCCTCCCATGAGAAGTTGTTCCAGATTAGAGTTTAAATAAACTACTTCAAACCAAGGTTCCAGTGAGATGGCTCTGCAGCTGTAGGTGCTTATTATGCAGCCTTGACAAGCTGATTCCAATCCCTAGAATCCAAGACAGAAGGAGAGAACCAAGAACTCTCTCAATTCTCACAAGTTTTCCTGTGACTCCCACACATACTGTATCATGTGCATACACATGCACAAATACACACACACAATGAATTCGCATACTCGTCACACACTAATAATAATAAAAATATAAACAAAATATTTCAAGGTAAGGTAGTAGATTGAAAATGACAAAAAAATGAACATTTGCTTTATAGTTTAAAACCAAAACTAAAAAATGGCCAAATAATGACCTCCATAACAATAAAATGAAATGAAAATTTGAATGTTATTTAAATATTGAAGCTTCGATTTCTTAAGCCTTTTATAAAGTGCAATTATGACCTTAACTATTCTAGCAATCAAGAGTATTGTTCCCACATATCTTAGTTAAAAGAGCCACCTTAGTGTTGGCAAGAGACTTGAACCTTGAGTGGCTCCCAAGAGCCCAAGGCGATGTCCCCAGTTAGTCCCTTGGGAAGCTGAGGATAGGGAACCTGAACTGACCCTATCCTATAGCAATACTGTCGAATATCTTTCATATCACCATAGAACCTTCATCTGGTGATGGATGGAGATAGAGACAGAGACCCACACTGGAGCACTGGACTGAGCTCCCAAGGTCCCAATGAGAAGCAGATGGAGGGAGAGCACGAGCAAGGATGTCAGGACCACGGGGGGTGCACCCACCCACTGAGACAGTGGGGCTGATCTATTGGGAGCTCACCAA
>NW_026067944.1:16281911-16330954 GCF_014885135.2 Alexandromys fortis | reverse complement strand
AAATGGGAGGCTGGGAGGAGGCGGAAACTTTTTTTTTCTTATTCTCAATAAAAAAAATATAAAAAAAATAGTTCTCTATGTTTTGCATGTGACTTTATATGTATTTTAAAACATTAGAAAAAAATAAATATTCCAAATAGCAATAAAAAAAAGAGTATTGTTCCTTGGCTCCAGTGGCATGCATGTGCAGCATCATCACTGGGAAGAAACAAACTGGAAGACAAGGAGGTTGGCCTAGAATATGTGAAGATTATTCTCAAAATAAACAAACTAAGCAATTAATAAATTGAATAAGTATAGTTCACTGGATAACTTTACCTTTATCCATTTAGAAAATATAAATACATTTGCACACACACACTAGGCCATCTTGAACAGACAGGCAAAGTCTGGAAATGCATTAGAGTCTGAATAAAACATAGTACGAAATCACTTACTTCTAATTTTAACAAGAATCTGTTGTAACAAGCACTATGGTACAAACCATATAAAATCAGCTATCCAAAGAGGTTGAGGAAGGTGGCCAGCCTCCAACTGTCTCAAAATAAATTTTGAAAGGGAGGTAGGTGCAGGGGGAGATATGTTTACCTACTGTCCCTGAGACTCTGGGTTCAATCACCACTTCCAGGAATTCAAAAAGCAAAAACTGTTAAAACTAGTCTCTGTACTAGTCTCTGTACAAATAACAGAAACAGAATGTAAAAGAAACAACTGTAATCCCAACTTAACATCCTGTAGAAAGAATATTGGGAATTACTCATACTAAGCCAAAAAGACGTGCTGATGAAAGCCACTGGAGGATCTCCATGGAAGAGAGAAAATGCATCTAAGCCAAGTACTCAAAGACAAAAATGAACCAGCCATGCAAAACACATGAGAGTGTTTCCATGTACCCATAGCTCCTAAAACAAGTTTAAGAAATCGTTACAGAAAAAACAGGAGCTGGAAAGGTGGTTCAGAGGGTAAAGACACAAGCAGAGAACTCATTTCCACAAGCTGCCTGATCTCTCTGCATGCCAACCATGTTGCACAAACACCCACACATACACATACATAAAATGCACAAATACATGAATGCTGTAGAATAGTATTATTCTTATGTGTTAAATCGGCTTACGTTATGGAATATTTGTTTTATGTTGCAAAGATGTCTTTTTTATTTATTAAAGATTTCTGTCTCTTCCCCACCACCGCCTCCTATTTCCCTCCCCCTACCCCAATAAAGTCCCCCTCCCTCAAAAGCCCAAAGAGCAATCAGGGTTCCCTGCCCTGTGGGAAGTCCAAGGACCTCCCACCTCCATCCAGGTCTAGTAAGGTGAGCATCCAAACTGCCTAGGCTCCCACAAAGCCAATACCTGTAGTAGGATCAAAAACCCATTGCCATTGTTCTTGAGTTCTCGTTAGTCCTCATTGTCCGCTATATTCAGCAAGTCTGGTTTTATCCCAGGCTTTTTCAGACCCAGGCCAGCTGGTCTTGGTGAGTTCCCGATAGCACATCCCCATTGTGTCAGTGTGTGGGTGCACCCCTCGCGGTCCTGAGTTCCTTGCTTGTGCTCTCTCTCCTTCTGCTCCTGATTTGGACCTTGAGATTTCAGTCCGGTGCTCCAATGTGGTGCTGTCTCTGTCTCCTTTCATCGCCTGATGAAGGTTAATATTCAGGAGGATGCCTATATGTTTTTCTTTGGGTTCTCCTTCTTATTTAGCTTCTCTAAGAACCCGAATTATAGGCTCAATGCCCTTTATTTATGGCTAGAAACCAAATATGAGTGAGTACATCCCATGTTCCCATTTTTGGGTCTGGCTTACCTCACTCAGGATGGTGTTTTCTATTTCCATCCATTTGCATGCAAACTTCAAGAAGTCCTTGTTTTTTACTGCTGAGTAGTACTCTAATATGTATATATTCCATACTTTCTTCATCCATTCTTCAATTGAAGGGCATCTAGGTTGTTTCCAGGTTCTGGCTATTACAAACAATGCTGCTATAAACATAGTAGAGCATATACTTTTGTTGTATAAGGCCTCTCTTGGGTATATTCCCAAGAGTGGTATTGCTGGGTCCAGGGGTAGGTTGATCCCGAATTTCCTGAGAAACCTCCACACTGCTTTCCAAAGTGGTTGCACAAGTTTGCATTCCCACCAGCAATGGATGAGGGTACCCCTTTCTCCACAACCTCTCCAGCAAAGGCTATCACTGGTGTTTTTGATTTTAGCCATTCTGACAGATGTAAGATGGTATCTTAAAGTTGTCTTGATTTGGATATCCCTGATCGCTAAAGAAGTTGAGCATGACCTTAAGTGTCATTTGGCCATTTGAACTTCTTCTGTTGAGAGATCTTTGTTCAGCTCAGTTCCCCATTTTATAATTGGGTTGATTAGCCTTTTACGGTCTAGTTTCTTGAGTTCTTTACATATTTTGGAGATCAGACCTTTGTCAGTTGCGGGGTTGGTGAAGATCTTCTCCCAGTCAGTGGGTTGCCTTTCTGTCTTAGCAACAGTGTCCTTTGCTTTACAGAAGCTTCTCAGTCTCAGGAGGTCCCATTTATTCAATGAGGCCCTTACTGTCTGTGCTGCTGGGGTTATACGTAGGAAGTGGTCTCCTGTGCCCACGTGTTGTAGATTACTTCCCACTTTCTCTTCTATCAGGTTCAGTGTGTTTGGACTGATATTGAGGTCTTTAATCCACTTGGACTTCAGTTTTGTGCATGGTGATAGATATGGATCTATTTTCATTCTTCTACAGATTGACATTCAGTTTTGCCAGCACAATTTGTTGAAGATGCTCTCTTTTTTCCATTGTATACTTTTAGCTCCTTTATCGAAAATCAGGTGCTCATAGGTTTGTGGGTTAAAGTCAGGGTCTTCTATTCGATTCCATTGGTCGACTTCTCTGTTTTATGTTGCATTTGTTTAACTCTGTGAAGCTGTGTTACTTTGCCTGTTAAAACACCTTATTGGTAGCCGGGCGGTGGTGGCACATGCCTTTAATCACAGCACTCGGGAGGCAGAGGCAGTGGGATCTCTGTGAGTTCGAGGCCAGCCGGGTCTACAAGAGCTAGTTCTAGGACAGGAACCAAAAAGCTACAGAGAAACCCTGTCTCGGGAAAAAAAAAAAAAAAAAAAAAAAACACCCTTACTGGTCTAATAAAGAGCTGAACAGCCAATTGCAAGGCAAGAGAAAGAACAGCTGGGGCTGGCAGGCAGAGAGAATAAAAGAGGAGGTGAAATCTGTGAAGAGATCAAGGAATGGAAAAGGAAGAGGCAAACCACCCAGTCAGACACAGAATAAGAAGAGATATATGGAAATAGAGAAAGGGAAAAGTCTAGAGACAAAAGGTAGACAGGATAATTTAAATTCAGAAAAGCTGGCAAAACAAAACAAAAACAAAAACAAAAAAACACAAGCCAAGCTAAGGCCAGGCATTCATAAGAAAGAATAAGACTCTGTGTGTATTTATTTGGGAGCTGGGTGGGCCCTTGAAAAGTAAGGAGCAAAAAGAGTAAAAACAAGCAACACATGAAAAACATTCTTTAAAATATAAAGGCATATTTGCTTTCGAAAGAAGACAATAAGCAAATGGCAATGTTCATTCTGAGGATGACTAGTCTAAAAGGGTTAGACATTAACCTTCTATACGCAATATAAAGATGCAATGGTTGCCTTACAGCTGTTCTCTTTGAATGTCTGAGTATATATCCAGATTCTAGGCAGGTGCAGTGGCACATACCTTTAATACGAGGACTCAGGAGGCAGATCTCTTAAGATGAGGCTAGCACAGTCTGCACAGTGAGTTTCAGGACAGTCAGGGCCAAACAGACCATGACTCAAAGAAAAAAAAAACCTAGGCTGTAAGATCATCTATTGCTACTACAATAATGGTGGTCAGCCAGAGTAAATTAATACATCCAGTGTACACAGGAAGGCAAACTGTCATATAATTAGTACTCTGAATTTGTCTAATGCTTATCTTGTACAAGAAACTGTGGGAAGAGGATTGATTGCAAAGTAAAACAGCTCTAGCAACATACAACTTAGGGAGACAAAAGCAACTTAATATAAGGCTATGAATTATGTAAGAGTAATCATTAATAGAGGTGAAAATAAGAACCAGAGGAGTGTACAAATTTATAAACTAAAGGCTTCAGCAATAACCTTCCTCAGTAATTTTTCCTTGGGGAGGGGTACCTCAAGTATCCCAGGCTGGCATCCAACTCCTATATAGACCAAAATGACCATGAGCAATCTGGTCTTAGTACTGCCTCCCTGGTGCTGGCACTACAGGTGGTCACAGCCATACAAGGTTAATACTTGGTGGCGATCACCCAAGGCCTCCTGCATGCGAGGCAAGAACTCATTCAACTGAGCTACACACTGAGCTCTCCCCAATACACTGTTAGGAGAGCTGCTCACCAGACAGCTGGTGGACTTGGTAGTGGGCAATTTGTCTTTCCGTCTTGAAGCTGAACAAGTCAAATATAATTTCAACCTTGTTTAGTGTCTACAAACTGAAGATGAAAATTAGCACAGAGCCTTACTGAATGTCTAAAAGGACAATAAGGGAGATACAGTATTGATGGAAAACTGAAAATTCTAGGCCAGTAATTTCATGATGTAACATACATAACACTGGAATTCTGGCTTCAAAAATCACAGTAAACTTGAGATAAATATGGCAATTTTAACATATAATTGAAGTACTAAAGGCTACTGGAAAGGTTCACTAACAAAATGAGGCTAACATATTTGACAAATTCTCATAATTTGGAAATTTTCCTTTAAAATCTAAATTATGTCAAATTAGCATATTTCTATATTTATATTTAACCTATATTGCATATGTCCTCATGACTATTCAAATTTTCAATTAATTTTTTCTTTATGATTATATAAGAGTCTATCAAAATCTTTCAACCTAAAGAAACTCAAAAGGCAATCTAAACTTCAATAGTGAGATTTAAACTCAACATCCTTACCCAAACAAACTATTGACATTTTACACTTGACCCAGTAACTTACAAATGATAGACAATTAATATAATATTAAACTTACTTGAAGAGAACCCAGATCCAATTTTCCAGCACTGCAACTATGCTATCTCCATCCAAAGTGAGTAGAAACTAAGGTTACGGGAAGGGTTGTAGAAGTAGAGGAAGGGAAGTGTGAGTGTTCCTGGAAACCATTCATTAGAATTCCCAAAATATACTCACTGATAATCAATATCATCTTAGGATGAGGTTAACAGCTTGAGATTCTTATTCCAAAGCATGCTGTCAATCATTTCATCAGAGTGGTGCAACCTGTAAATATTTTTATGGCCCACCTGACAGTATTTCAGTAGATCTAATCCTAACATCTTTTAAAAATAAAGTTTTAAGTTAAAATATATTTCCTAGAGATTACACTTTCATTCATTAGGTTTGGTCCACTGACTTATGACTAGACAATGTCTGAAATTTGAACACTGGGGGGCAATCAGGAAAATAGTATTCTAGAAAAGTTTCCTAAGGCGGAATAGCTACAGGACTCACATGTACTTTGGAAAGATTCAGGAATACATCAAAATGCTGGAAAAAATCCAACTTTGGAAAAACTGCACCCTCCCCTTCTGCTACAAAAGGCTAATATCAATCACTGCAATAGCTGTTACTGTGGTAGAGGGTGTGCTCAGTACATTACATGCATGAGTCTGAGCTCAGTCCCTAGCACCAAAAAAGTAAAGAAAATGTCACCTACACATGTAAAAGACTAATATTATGGTATGATTTTCATTCATTTTCATGACCTACTCAAGCCCAGAGCTATTTTGTCAATGCACAGTTTCTAACTACTTAACTACTGTTGTTTTATTTCAGTTTCTGGAGACAGGCTATCTCTACATAGTCCTGGCTGGCCTGGAACTAAGTAGACCAGGAACTCACAGATCCTCCTACCTCTGCCTTCCAACTGTGGGGATTAAATGCATCAGGCTATAATTATGTTAAAGCAGGCCTTTACATCCTCTTCCATAATTTAGTAAGATCAGGTAAACAGCCTTCCTCTGGCAGAAAAACATCACCTTGGGAAGACCACAGAATATCTCCTGACCTGCTATTGTTCACAAAGTGGCTTAATAAATTGCGCGCTTTTTTTCCCCCTGTAGTTTGGCATTTTAGTTTTTAAGACACATGAAATATGAATTTTTAGATACTAACAGAATATCATAATGTAACACTGCTTACAATTTAGTGGACTATTTAAACATTTTTATTTAGTCATTTTAACAAAAAGGAGTTTTTAACTATACACCCTGGTATTACCCTGCTATTACACTATGGCAAAACAGTACACAGGAAAAAAAAAAAAAAAAAGTCCAGAAGATCCCTGAACTGAAAGCCCAATTGTCTTAGTCAGGGCTACTATTGTAATAAAAATCCCATGATCAAAGCACTCATGTCAGCCTGGCTGACACGTCTACATCACTATTCATCATGAAAGAAGTCAGAAAAGGAACTCAAGCAGGGCAGGAACCTGGAGGCAGAACCTGATGCAGAGGCCATGAAGGAGTGCTGCTACTGGCCTGCTCAACCTGCTTTCTTATAGAACCCATTACCACCAGCCCAGGGGTGGCTCCCTCACAATAGCTTGAGCCCTTCCCCATCAATCACTAATTAAGAAAATGCTCTACAGGCTGACTGGTCTATAACCCGATCTTATCAGGCATTTTCTCAATGGAGGTTCCTCCTCTTGGAACACTCTAGCTGTGTCAACTTAATATAAAACTAGGCAGTATGCCAATCAGTCCATAGTCTATGAGAAGCATTGTATGTGCCAGATTTTCCAAGTATTAGCTAGGTAGAACATAGCAAAAAGAACCTATAGCTTGCTTCAACTGATGCCATGGTAGTGGGCCAAGGAAATCAATGTTTGCACTTTCTTTTGGTTCCAAGCTTCTTCAACAAATTTCAGTTCTAGATTTCTTTCTCTGGACATTTCCTTCATATTAGTTCCCTATATATTTGTTATATTGTCTCAGTCACCAGTATTCCCACCAACCCAAATACGACTCTCTTAAATCTGAGTAATAAGGAGGCCTACGTTTTTGTACATCTACATATTAAGTCAACGTGACCAAAAAATCGTGGGGTGGAAGACCAAACTTGAAACCTCCCCACCTAGTGTTTTGCTCATTTATTACTTCCCTGCAATATGTGGATCTACTTTGAGCCCAGATGCAGATAACCCCAAAAAGCAGCCAATCCTCTCAATCAAAAATATATTAAATTTTTTAAGTTGACTTAAAACTATGTGTAGAAGAAATCTGAGCCTTTCTTAGTGTTTTTATACATTCAAAGGTTCAATAGTGAAGGTAAGTGAAGATTTCCACAGTACTGACACAAATAGAACAAGGATAGTTTTTCATCTCATGCTTTTCTCAGGATATTTAACTTGATCCTTAAAACCTAAATGAGTATAAAATCAAACTAAGTTTTCAAACCCGAGGAGAAGCAGAGTGACCTAGTTGCCTTACCTTGTGAACACATGGTAACCGTTCTGTAAGCTGCTGTTTCTTTATAATATGCTGACAATATACATAAAGGAAAAGTAGCTTTGTGGTGTTAAACTGCCTAAAGCTCTCCTTAAGAACTGTGGGCTGGAACCAGTTTACTATTCTACTACAGACAAAAAGGATTTCCCATCTTTATTAACTTATGTTAGAATACACTGATTTGTACTCTTCATAGAGACATACCACTAAAACATAAGGGGAGGTGTGAATGAATGCTTACCTCTTCCAATATTCATAACCAACCACCCTAAATTATCAGAGTTCAATATAAAAACTAACAAGTATAATAAACCATAACATTTTCCAGATATTTTTCCAAATAGTAATTTAAAAACTAAAATTTTTAACCAAATCCAGGATCAGCAAATAGTTACCAGGTGATGAGAAATTTAAACTCTAACCTGACAAATCAACTTTGGATCTCAAATCTAGTAACACAGAGGTGAAAACCTTTTTTAGGCTACATGTATGCATATTTACACAGCCATGTAAGTTCTAAAGGGGCTCTGTTTCTATTTTGAGGAGAATCACCTCTGCTACAATCAGTAGGGAAGAAAAGTAATTTGATTCCTAGGAATGGTGCACACCTTTAAATGTTCAAAGCAGTTTCCATCTTTAGGGTATCATAGTCAATGTTCTATAAAACTGTTGGCTGAAGCTTAAGTAGTAATAAGGTCTGTGTTGAAAACAACGTCAACTGCCCAAAATAGTTGAGCAAAGTAGATTTTGAGATAATTTGCTTGGACTAGAACAGATAATTTGAAAGAGACGCTTCAAAAAGAAGTGTAAGCTTTTCTTCCCAGGATAAATTATTGGACTCTTTGCACAAGTATATTATTCATATTTTATATAATTAGTAACACTATACTAAGCATCTCTAAAATGTTACTTTTTGGTTTGTTTTTATTTTTCAGAAGCACTTTAGTAAGACCCATTTGTAAGATATCCAATAAGCATGACTACTACTAATTGCTGCCACTTGGAGGTTCAGAGGGTGTAAGCTTTCACTAAATAAATTCAAATACCACCTATGGTTTCTAAGACACACAGTTATCCACATCTCAAGTAGGATTTATTTGATGGACTGTAATAAGTTCTCACAACATTTGCTGTAACTCGGGTAGAAATAGCAAATGTCCACATTAGTCTGGAGTCCAGAAAGGTATTTCAGCTAAAATTCGCCAATCCTCACGTCGGCAATCACTTAGAGATGATCAGCGTTGTGCTGGGAAGGGATTCTGCAGCGACTTCCAGCTGATGCACAGTGCTCAATGCTTCAGAGGGTTAGGCAAATTCAGTTCCCTTTTGTTCAACAACACCTCATCTCCACTACCTAACACCTGGTCTCCAGTTCCACTATCCAATGTCTGCTTTACATTAGGTCTTCCTTCAGTGCTATTACACAAGGTGACTACATTATAAAAGGCCTCCAGATCACTCTGTTCAAATGTAACAGCTGGTTTCAGTGATGTTCCGGGAGCAAGGGAACCTCCTCCAATAATTCTCAGGTTGATAAATTTGATTTTCCAAGTATTTTCCACAAAAGGGCTACGGATAAGTCCAAAAATTTGCTCAAATATGCCCAAACAAGTATTTCCTCTGTGGACAGTCCCTGCAACTCCAACCATAACTAATCCATGAGGAGAAGAAGCACATTTTAGTCCTTGAGAATCGAAGTTGGGACTTAGAAAAAGAAATTCTTCTTTCACTAAAGACAGTAAACGAAGGCTCACGATTTCTGCTCCATGGTAGTCTATCACGTTTTGTTCTGAGGTACTATAATAAAACCTAAGCTTGACATCATGCCAGAAGTGCTGCGGGCCCCATTCGTCCTGAGGTGGCCCCATAAAAGGATTCTGAGAATTAAGAAGTTCAAAGAACCAGTGACAGAATTCTTCTCCTAAGCGACGAAAATCAATCTTTTCAGTTTTTTTATCTTCTTTTGCCTGCTGGTTAAGACAAACACAAAGTGAAGTGTAAGTTTACCTCTCACAGCCAAGTCTCCACAAACCTAACTAGTGCGAGCATCTGGTTAGGGCAGAGGAAGTGGTGAAACAAGCACAAGCGAGGGAAGGTTTACCTTTCACCGTCAAGTCTCTACAAACCCGTTTCCTAGCTAAATGAGAACATACCAGTTAGAGCAAAAGGAACTGAACCATATCATACACAGAAAAATTTCTTTCAAAAAGGAAGAAAATATGTTAAATTTCAATTTTAGCTCAGTAAAATTTAACAAGGCCACAGCTGGGTTCAGTGGCACACAGCTACCATGCCAGCTACTCAGGATGGCTTGAACATGGAAATCCAAGACCAGTCCCAGCATCCTCTCATTCATTCATTCATTCATTCATTCATTCTCATTCTCTCCCTCTCTTTTCCTCTCCCCTTCCCCTCTCATTTCCTTATCTCTCATATGTTGGGAATCAAACCTCACAGATACCCAAGATCTTCTGTGTTTTCACTTCCTCTAAGAAAGGGTCTTACTCCGTCCAACACCTCCCTCCTGCAGGTGACAGTCCTCCTAGTCTCCTAGCCTGTCTCCTCAAAACCAGTTATAACACAGTACGATAGGAATGTCATATGCAGTTCCCATGATTTGGTCTTAGAAAAAGTTTTAAAAAATCAAAAATGAACAAAACCCTTTAAAATATCAATGTCAGCATAAACAGTCAATGATAATGGTTTGTGTATAATTTTCCCTTGACTATACACATCTCTCAAAATTTAAAACAAATTGCTTCAAATGGATCCTTTATTGACTAAACTAAACGTCAATAAAGGTGATTATGAAAATAAGACATTGCAATAATTATTAAAACTCATTTTGCATTTTTCTAACTATTGAAAAGTAAGCTCTTGGTATCTGCTCTAACATAAAATGACAATTTTTTTTTTTAAATCAGGAGAGGTTTGTCACAATGTTTTTTTTTTTTTTTTTTTTTAAAAAAAAATTCCCCTCTACCTTCTTTAAAGAGATAATTCTAAAGGTGATTGAAATGGGTAATTTTCCATGACTGGAATTAATACTATTATTTTTTTAATTAAAAGTAAATATTACTATAAAAACATGCTACATAAACGACTTCATACATCTATGTATGCCAGAACATAGTACTCACCAAGAATAAGATATTATATCTTATTCTATACTAATGGAGTACCTGCTATTCAATATATTTAACAAAGAATATGATATTTAAGTACATTTTCCCAGTCTTCGCAATAAGCTCGATAACACTGCTATGAGCACTTTTTCTCTTTTCTGTATACTAAGCAAATGAGACCATAACACATCATTTCCTAAGTAGTACTATGAAAGTATAGTAACTACCCAGAGTTCAATCTATCAACATTAAGCAATCAATATCTAATGTACACACAAACTAGAGCAGCCAGGATCAACTGAAGAAAAGTGGAAATCATTTTTTGACGCTTCCTAAATAAAATTTTGATATGACTACCAAAGGCAGTATTACAAAATGGCAAAGAAAATTGACGATTAGCTTTCTTTTAAAGTACAAAACCATGAGAAGTAGAGCTAAAATGAAATGATTCTTATGTTAACACTAGCTCTCATCTGTGGGAAGAGGACTATACTCCCACGCCCCCACACCCAATTCAATAGATTCCATGCACACCCCATCTGAGAAGGATCTGGCGTCTAAGTGGCTTCAGAGGTCTTAAAGAACATAAAGGAGGTAAAGACTAGCTAACACATACTAAGAACCACTGGCCTCAGTTCTATGATTATTTGCACAGTTTCAGACAGAACAGGGATTCAGGGCAGAAGTACAAATCTAGTGTACCTGTTGAAAGAGCTGGATAGTCTCTGTCTTTTTAACTGGTTCTGCTGTCTCCTTCAGTTTTGGTGACTGTTTTTCCCAGTAACCTTTTGCATACTGAATAAGATTGTGTTTTTCAGTAGTTGGAGGTACAATCACCCCTTGTGTTGCCAAATACCTAAATATGACTTCTCGGTGGACTTTTTTGCGCCTCAGAAGTTCTTCTACATTTTGGCTATAAACTAATATTGCATGAATAGCATCTAGAAAAAAAATAACAGTAATTAACAGACAATCACAAGGCATTTGTAAATTTGCCCAACATCAGCAAAAACTCTACTAAAATATATTTAAGGTCTTGTGATACTTGCTATTGCATAAGACAGCTATGGCTTTGAAAAGGGAGACGTGGCTTATCCATTTGTTTGCTTTTCAAATCGTTCACACTTTCAACCTACTTTATCTTACTGGTGGTGGTAATGGTGGCAAATTAGTCCCAGCACTAGGGAGACAGAGGCAGGCAGTTCTTAGAGTTCCAAGCTAGGCTGGTCTACAAAGACAAGTCCAGGACAGTCCGGGCTATATAATGAAATCCTGCCCCCCCCAACCAAAATTTAAAAAAAATGAGTTGTTTTAATAAAAATATTTGACCCCAAACACCTAAAGTCTATGAACCTTGAAAAAGTGATTAAAATGACAATATTTGAGATATCAAGGAATATTGTCAAACTCCTGATTCTACAGATAATCAAAGTTGGTTAAGTGGCAGAATCTGGAAGTTGTTTTTAAATTTAAAAAGTTGTGCTGAGCCGGGCGATGGTGGCGCACGCCTTTAATCCCAGCACTCGGGAGGCAGAGGCAGGGGGATCTCTGTGAGTTCGAGACCAGCCTGGTCTACAGAGCTAGTTCCAGGACAGGCTCCAAAGCCACAGAGAAACCCTGTCTCGAAAAACCAAAAAAAAAAAAAAAAAAAAAAAAAAGTTGTGCTGAAAAAAAAAAGAAAAAAATTTTTAAAAAAAGTTGTGCTGAAAACACAGGCTAAAATCTATCTTTCAGACACACGACAGGTGCAAAACTGCAAAAATCAATTTTAAAAAATGCACATATACCTTCCAAAGACCTTATTCCACGGAACACACAACATCTTTGAAGCCCCAAGTTCAAACTTCCCTAATGCTATCCTCTTTTTCTACCCAGCTCAGGGTACCACTCACTACATTCGAGTGTTTCTGTTTATTCTTTTTTTAAATTTTTTTTGAGGAGGGGTTATTGTTATCCCTTTCTTTACAGCAACATACATAAACAGTCTGTATTTACTAAGGATATATTTTAATGTTTTATAAATTCAACGTACATATATATCTTTTGAGTATTACATACAACTTTTTTTAATTAAAATTTAAAAAAAAAAACAACTTGTGATTTTGCCACTGCTCAACTTTAACTGTAGGACGAAGAGATTGAGCATTCCATGACATATATGGATTAAAGCCACCGGCCTTTTGTTGGCTGCAACAGGTTATGTCCCTAAGAGACCCACAAGAGGTGTTTATGTTCTCCCTTTTCGGTGGAAAGAAAACAGCCAGAGCAGCAAGCGCTCATTCCCCAGATGATAGAAACTTAAAACTAAATCCCACTCTGGGGCTTTCTGGAACTCCTGAAAACTGTACCCGGTCGGCCCCGGGACCGGACTCCGCCGGCTCCGGAAGCTGCAGAGCGGCGCACAGCTGCGGCCGGAGCGGCGTCCCCGCGAGTTCGGGCCCGGGCGGCCCAGCAGCATCTCCGGCCCGCCCGTCCCCTCCGCCGGAGGCTGCCGCCCGCCGGCGCGCCTACCTTGGCGGTCCACAGGCTGCACCAGGCGGTTGGTGACGGTGTCGCACAGGGCCATGATCTCGTCATTGTCCAGCAGGCCGAGCAGGTTTCGGCAGCCCTCCGTCTCCAGGTGGCTGAGCCCCGACATCTCGCCCCCGGGGAAGGGGGCAGAGGGCGACGCCACTAATGTCGCCCTCTCGGCCTGTGGGCCGGCCGGCGCCTTGGCAACAGACACCGGAAGTGCCTTTCCAGTCGCTCTCGCCGGAACCGTGTCGTCGGATATTCCAGTCCCCGCCCCGTCGGGTGGGGGGAGCGGAAGTGCTTTCTCAGAAAGTCCGCGAGGAAACGCTAGGCATCCCGACTTATGGTTCCGGGCTGTCTGGGAGTAGCGTTGCACCGATCGCGCTTAAAAGAGGCCTCGTGACCAGTCACCTTCCACTCGAGGGTTGGTTAGAAACGAACCTTTAAAGTTACCAGCACCGACTCCTCCGGAAGCGTTACTTAAAGTGCAGCTCATGCGCGGGCGGCGGCGTGGGGCGGAGAGCGCAAGCGCGCTCCCGTCCTACCGCGGGGCTTGCAGGTGAACTCGCTCCTCACTTCCTCCCCTCCCGTGGCCCGGGAGCGTTTGAGTGTCTGTCGTGTGTGGCCGATTTTGAGTTAGGTGAGCCTCGATATTCCTAGTTCCACAAGTGAAAATACACTTTTAAACACTATGCTTGGAAAATGTTTACAAAGAACTATAACTTGCTTAGCCGTGATCCCACGCTTTCCCACTTTGTGGATGACTTTATAGTCGAGCCCATGGAGGAGGTAGTGGAACTTGAGTTTGCAGCTGGTTGATCACAGGTACAACTGAAACAACATGAGGCTTCAGATTTGCATCTAAGGTGCAGCTGAATGGGGCGAGGTGCCACACCGTCTTGGGACTGTGCCTCTAGCTGCATATCCTGACGCCTTTAGATTTGAATTCGTGGCTGGCATTTCCCACTGTAGTAATAGTTCCTTGGTTGATGTGGGAGAAATATACACAGACGACACACCCACCTCGGGCAGAAAGTGATTTGTGTTGTGAGTATAAGCAGGAGAAACTGAATTTCGGTTAGACTTTTTCCTAAATACAAAACAATTAATATTTGGAGCAGGATAATTTATTGTTGGAGAGGTTGAGTTCTGCACTGTAGGATGCTTAGTACCTTCGCTACATTTCCACAAGTAGTAGTGTGTCCTTCTCTAGCTTGCTGCACGTGAACATACCTCCAGAGTACCAAATGTTCCTCGAGAAAGAAAATCATCCCCAGGTGAACCACCGATTCACTTTCCCTAGGGGTTTCTGAGATAGTGAAAAATACTTTTTGCATTGCACAGGACTACCACTGTCCACTTCTGGGGTTTGAAATTTTGCAGTGTGGTAGTAAAACTGAGTATTTCAAGTTTTCCTTGACTTTGACTCAAGTTTTAATATCCACGCGTGGCTAGTGGCTACTGAATTGGATCATGCACATCTACAGATTTGTAGTCCATTCCGTAGACCTGTATCTTATGTTTGACCTCTGACTTCAATCCTTTTTATTTTCTAAATACATTCGTGCAGATAAGTCACAAGGGTTGCTTTCTTGGACTTGCATTCCAGGTTTCTGCTTCAAACCCTTTGTTCTAATTATGTTACCTGAGATGGCCTTCCCTTCAGATATCTCAACTGCTTATTTCCCTACTATTTATTCAGGTCCCTGCTTCAAAAATATTGCTAGGAAAGCCTCACTGCATTAGCTTATTCAATGTCACCATCAACACCCTACTTATGTTTCCTACCCATGTTGCGTATCTCCAAAGTGTTTATATAATTTAGTATACTATATTGCTTATTGCTCTCATCCCACCCCTATCCCATTATAAGGTGAGCTCTGTGAGGCAAGCAATTTTTGTTTCATTTACTTTTACAAAGTCTGGCACATAATAGGTAAGTTATTTTAACAGCAATTTTTAATAAATAAATACACCATGAATCCTGGATGGTTTTAAATGAGGATGGAATGATCCAGCTTGTTTCAAACAGGGTGACTTTGAGTCGTGGTATGAAAGGTGGGCTGAAGTGAGTGAAGAGGAAAGAGAGCCCAATTAGGAGGCTACTAATATTAGTTTGTGTGACAGAATATGGCAAGCTGAGGTTGAATGGAACAGCCGGTAGTCTTGAATAGCTGCAGGCTTTGGTTTGGGCCACCAGAGTTGCCATTTACTGAGAAAAAGAACACTTGGTAAGGTAGGTTTTAATGGGGAATATAAGAGGCAAGAGCTCAGACTTTCTAGAGCAAGTGATGATACCTAAAAAAGAGTAAATCAAAGAAAGAAGGTTGGAACAGAGACAGGGTCCTGAATTAATTGTGATCCAGTAGAAGAGTATGAAGGCAGGTAGAATTTTCAATATGACTATAAGGCCAGAAACAGAATAGTAATCCTAACTAATTTAGCAAGAGCATAACAAGAAGGGCTTGGTGTCAGGGCCTTCAATTACTAAATTCTTACAACCTTGCACCAATAGTTGTCCCATTTTACAGAAATATGAAGTCAGTTAGATATTATTTTTTAAATAGTTTATTAGTTATTTGAGCATTTTGTATTTTGATGACATTAACTCCCTTCCTGATACTTTCCCCAGATACACCCTTACTCCCCTACCTTGTGTCCTCATATTTTTGAGACCTATCAAAATCAATTTGTGTTGCCAAGTATATTTGGACATATGATCTTCAACTGGAACATGATCAACTTACCAGGGCTAATTAAACTCTTAGAGAAACTAACTTGCCCTCTCTGGGAGCTAACAATTGCTGCTCCTTAGCTAGAGCAGGACTGTATGCCCAGCTTTCTTGTCCGTGTTGTATTTGGCCTGGCTTGGCCTTGCACATGTCTTATCCTTGTTAGGATTTCCTATTTGCTGGTCCCTGAGCCTTTGCTGGGAGAATACTTAGTGCGTGTGTGGCAGGGGCAGAGGGTGTGCTGAGTTTCTTTTTTTTATATATAAATTTATTTATTTATTATGTATACAATATTCTGTCTGTGTGTCTGCCTGCAGGCCAGAAGAGGGCACCAGACCTCATTACAGATGGTTGTGAGCCACCATGTGGTTGCTGGGAATTGAACTCAAGACCTTTGGAAGAGCCGGCGATGCTCTTAACCTCTGAGCCATCTCTCCAGCCTGAGGATTCAGTTTCTTATTCTCTACACCTTGGCCAATTTGGTGTCTCTGTGTTATTAACCATTTGCTATAGAGATAGAATTGTCTCTGATGATGGTTGGGAGATGATGCATTAATCCATGGGTATAATGATAAGTCATTATGTCCACTTAGTGGTATATTACCACTTACATTTCCAGAATAAAACTACCATTGTAAAATTTGAGCACAATCTTACTTAACTACATACCCATTTTAACTGTTTCTAATAACTATGAGCTGAATACTTTTTATAAGAGGTGTAAGACATACACATTGTAAAGAGACATCAGAGTATACTCAATATATTTTTTGAGAAGAAAATAAAATTTTCTCAGGGGTTAAGCCATTTCAGGTATCAGTTCTTACTATCTATTCACTAAGTTGTGGGAGAGTTTTTGAGGAGTTAAGAGTTTACCATATAGGGATATGTGGTACACTATGTTGATTTTATTAGTTCCAAACCTTAGCTTGTGTAAGAGTTCCCCGAGATTTGTGATAGATATAATGGGTACTAGCTCATAGATAAGCACTAAGGAAACCAGGAATAATAATCACACAGGCTTATCTCTTCAGTGGCAGGGATGTATACCTGTTTTTACCCCACCTGGAAGGCTGGAAGTGGTTAATAACCCGGTGACCTTTGCTATCTGTAGGACTAGGCCTCACCCAAATCTCCCAATTGCTTATTTCAGAGTCTTTCTCCCTAGACTTTTATCGTCAGCTATGTTTCTCAGTCAGTAGGACCCATCCTTATGGGAGATGTCCCATGTACTTGATAGCCTGAGGACCTCTACACTATCTCAGAGACCACACCAGATCCTAGGCCAGTGAGCTATAGAGCCTACCTTCACATACTTTGTAGAAGAGTTTCACTGTTGTTATGAATTGCTTTATTATACACATTAGATTGAGATAATTGTTACCAGGAACATTTTTTTTCCAAAATTAAACCGTACTTAAATGTTTCTACAATAAACTGCATGGTGTCAGACTCTAGAAATTTGAGCCAGCCTAACTAAGTTGTGCTGAACCAAGTTTCCTTCTTAAATCTTGTGGTTTCTCTTTCTGTTAGCAGTAGAGCTTGAAGGGACCCTCCCCCCCTCCGCACATAATAGAAATAAATTGTTATTTAATCTAATATTTAACAAGGTTCCTTGTGATACTGTTGTTCTGCTACAGGGACCACACGTTTTAAGAATTATTAGAAGATATTAAACTGTCAACTATGTCCACTGGACTACAGCCTGTCCTTTAAATCGCTGATTCTCAGATAAGGTTGTCTCTGTTTGAACATATCTTCATTCATGTTTGTAGGGACCATGGCAGACTGGAAAAGTTTGATTATTCAATTGAGTAACCCTTCTAACTCTTAGGCATCTGACAGTGCTCACCCTTGAATTATTAGAAGTGACACGTGGTGGGTACATGGTAAGAAGTAAAATGAGAAGCCATTTTTCTTCTGTATGTAGCACTCCTCAATGAAATGAACTGTTTTCTTTATGAAAATAACATTGAATGGCCATTTTAAAATGTGACATATAACCTGAACTTATGTCCTAGTTAAACACTGATTCTTCAAATTAATATGGATTTTTTGCTGTTTGAATATAGCATGTTTGATTTGAGCATGTACACAAGTTCATACTAAGATATAATGAAGAACATTAATTATCAGATCATTAAATCATCCTTGACAGTATTAACTTTTGAAGGACTATGCTGGCTCCTGTGAGCTTTTTCCAGCACAGCATGACTCCTCCTCACTCCTGCTTCTTGGCACATACCTTTTCTGCATGCTGCCTCTGCTTTTCTAACCCGGCTGTGATGTAGACAGAGTTGGTAGTGTGCTTTTTCAGCTTTCCAGCACCCAACCTTGGGGTGAAGTAAACTATGCTTATATATTATCTAGTGTTGAGTGTAATGGCAATACCAAAAGATGGGAAAACTATGAATGAAACTTAACTTGATTATAAGAGAACTTAGTACTATCTCCCCCAGATTCTTCCAGTTCCAAGAAAGAAAAATGGAAAGTTACCTAAGCAACAACTTGTTTAAATATCATAATAGATTCATTGTTCTGAAAACAGATCACGTTTAGTCCAAGATCATATGTCCTTCAGTCAGAAAATTCTGCACTTCAGTGCTAGAATATTTCATGAACATTTTCATGTGTCAAACTGTTGTTTGTAATGTATGCAAATCCCTTTAATGCATCTATTCATTCATTTGCAGTGCAACCTCATTACTTTAAAAGATTTTCTACTTATACACCATTTTCCAAATTTTTAAGTTATAGCTAATTGGACAGGGTTATTTTGGGATTTTTGTTGTTTTTTTGTTCCTGTTACTGAACTGAAAGTGGAACCCTTATGTTCAAGATCACTTTTGGAATCAAATAATAACTTTCATGATTTAAAAAAAAAAATATTGGCATTAAAACCAGGGCCTCAAGCATGCCAAACATGCTTTTCACTGCTGAATCATCCTAGGTGAGATAACCTAGACCCAAAAAGATGAATATAGTATGTACTCACACTTTTGTGAACTCTAGCCATAAACCAAGGACATTAAGCCTATAGTTCACAAGCCTAGAGAAGCCAAATAACAAGGTGAACCCAAAGAAAAACATATATAGATCCTTCTGGAAATTGGAAGCAAACAGGATTGCCAGGCAAAAGTTGTGAGCATGGGGGTGGGGGCAGGGGTGGGAGTGAGGTTGGGGAAAGGGGAGAGGAAAGGGAGGAGGAAAGGACTGGCAAGAGCTTGGGGGAGTGGGAGGGTGGAGATGGAGGAAGGGCGGATATAGGAGCAGGGAAGAAGATACCTACATTAAGGGAGCCATTTTAGGGTTGGCAAGAGACTTGGCTCTAGAGGGGATCCCAGGTGTCGACCGAGATGTCCCCAGCTAGGTCCTTGGGCAGCAGAGCAGAGGGTGCCTGAACTGGCCTTGCCCCACTATCACACTGATGATTATCTCGATTACCATAGAATCTTCGTCCGGCAACGGATGGAGATAGAGACAGAGACCCTCATCAGAGCAACGGACTGAGCTCCCAAGGTCCAGTTGAAGAACAGAAGGATGGAGAAGATGCACAAGGAATTCAGGACCACAAGGAGTTGGTCTACCCTGAGACAGTGTGCCTATTCTAAAGGGAGCTCACCAAATCCAGCTGGACTCTGAACGAGCATGTGATCAAGCCGGACTCTCTGATTGTGGCTGACAATGGGGGCTGACTGAGAAGCCATTGATAAAAACACTGGGACTTGTTTTTATGGCATGTTCTGGCTTTTTGGGACCCTAGTCTATGTGGATGCACAGCTCCCTAGGCCTGGGTGTAAGGGGGAGGGCCTTGGACTTCCCACAGGGCAGGGTCCCAGCCCTCTCTCAAGCAGGGAGAGGAAGGGAGGAGAATGGGTAGGGGAGGGGGAAGGGGTTGGGAGGAGGGAAGGAAGTGTAAATATTTGAATGGAAAAAATAAAATGTTGACATATGATATTGCCTGGCATCTGCTGAGCGCTGATACTTCCTTTTGCCCCAAGTCTACAGTCTTTAGTTATCCTTTACTAAAGTCTACTGAAGTAACTTCAATAGCCATCATTTTATGTGTGTGATGTTTGTGTGTGAATATGTTTATGTGCACCATGTGTATGTATGCCTGGTGCCCATGGAAGACAGAAAACGGTTTTAAACCCCCTGGAACTGTTGTGAGCTGTCATGTGATGCTATGAACTGACCCAGGTCCTTTAGAGAGCAGTAAGTACTCTAAACCTCCGAATCACCTTTTCAGCTCCCTCTATGAACTGTTACCCCCATCCAGCCTTAAAATATGAACAAAACCCTACTTCCAGCATTTTCTATGAGGTTTCAAAATTTTTTCAATAACCTGAATGTGATACATTAACTGAAATATTTCACTTTTAGGAGACATAAAAATTTCTTTCATATAGGCTGAATTCTTCTTGAAATCAGTGTACTACATAAAACTGAACACTTGCATTATCAACAAGGACAATGTTTTATTGAACAAATCTATGTACAATACAAAAAGTTTCTTGAAATGAGACACTATTGTTGATTTATTGCAGTTCAATGGCTCAGTTTTAATTTGTACTTTTATAAAATGCAAAGTAAAATAATTTAATATTCAACAAGGAAGCACAAATTTCCCTTCTTGCTGAATCTGTAATATCTTTCACATAATAACAATTCCAAAATGCATATGCAGCATTTGCTCATTCTGAAAAGGTGTTTGACAGTACCAAATAAATTAAAAAATAAACACTATCATCCCTTTTAGGCTTTTCATTCATACAACATTAAACCAAACATGGAATTACAGCTAAATTCAGTGTGATTTGAAAAGAATCACAAGATCAATGATATAAATTATGGATTCATTATATATTGGTGGTTTTCAAAAAATGAATATGGCTAGTGCCCAAAGTACCAGTGTCCTTGTCCATGGAGATTCCCTCCTGTGCGTCTTCTGTGTCTAGCAGCAAGGGTTCAGGTATGCACTTTTCCTGACCTCACTGACACATAGAAGAATTTTAAAACAAAGATTTGAAACTTGGCCCATGTATCCTCAACATAAAAGTAGAAAAAAAGAAAGGAGATGGGAAAGAGTGTAAGTGAGACAATAGCTTCCTTTCTAAATCCCAAATGAGATCTGCTGGAAGTTCACACAAAAGCAAAGTGTTTTGGAGTAAAATCATAAAATGCACACATTCTTTCAAGAGGTAAAAGTGAGAAGTATATAAAGAGGTAAGAAAAATGTGGTCAAACAGAATGTTACATGACATTTTGATTTGATTAAATATGAACCATTTTTATCTATATGAAAAATTTCTCCTAGCAACACAAGAGAAAACCTTTAAATTAAGCTTAAAGTCAAAATAGCAGATGGAATTTGTTTAAGACATCTTCACACAAACTTCAAAATTCACGAAAATAACATTTTATGTACTTATATTTATCAGTGGTTACAGTTGTAAAAAGTAAAGAAATGGTAAAATGTTATTAAGTGGAAAATGTACAAAGCAGAAATTATGTTTCAAAAAAAACTTCATTGTGCAAATGAACCAGTTTTCAAACAATTTTTATTACAAGATATACTTTTAAGATGAACTAAAAGTCAATTATTACATTTTTTTAGTGTCAGGAAATATGGAAAACAGTTTGAGTTGAATTTAATGGATTTAGAACTTTTGAGTTGTACTTATCTGTTTTCTGCATGTAAATTCCACAGCCTAATGTAGGCTATATAACAAAACTAAAACTAACTTAAATCTGATTGGAATGGACTAACGACCATCATTGCATAGTTGCAAATGCCCATGGTAAATAATAAAATACAGAACTTTAAAAAAAAATCCTCTGGTATAGCATTCCTGGAAAAAAAATTTTTTTAACATCTGGATGCCACCCTAAAAGTAATGTCTCATTTTTATAACCTCATTCAAGTAGCCATAATGTTCCTAAAATCTGTAGTATGTGTGATGAGATTGTCTGATTTATATAAAACCATGCTGGAATAAGTGGAACACACTCAGTTGTCAGTGATATAAAGTGTGTCTAAAGAATTCACCTGTTTGTATTCTCTTTATCGCATTTCTGAGTAATATAGGAGTAGGTAGATAGGTGTAAAATATCTAGAGGATTTTTTTTAACCTGTAAAACATTTGTTTTAATAATTTAATAAGTTAAAATCTTTCTTAGGAAAATTAATGGTCACCAAAGACAATAATGCATTAATATATGTTATGTGTTCCTGTTGTGCAAATTTTGGTGTAAATACTTTCTTAAGTACAAAAATTATTTTGTAGGCCAAATTCATCACTTTTGAAGAAAGTACATTAGTATGGCTTACTTTGGAATTAATTCTCCTAACTCAATAAAGTAAACTCTTCATCTGATTCTTAACAGACATACTTTTAAGCCAATTATTTTCATAGGATCATACTTAGATAACTCACACTAATGTCTAAAGGACTTTACTATGAATCATCAAGCAATGTCCTAATACTATGTACAGATAGAAATAGCCCAGTGTGCTTTTACCATTATTCACATTGAAGAATTTTCAATTCAGTGTTTTCCTTCAATTGTCTACCATGCGATGGACTTAGATTCTTCTTGCATCCTCCCAAAGAAACTGATACTATTCTTACTTTTCTACTTAACACTGCTGCATTTTAAATATAATGAGTGGACTTTACAGAAGTGGTATGCTGAATGTTCTTATCAAGAGCTTAACCAAGCACTGTTTTTGTTTGGATTTTTATTTTTCAATGGTGGCATGCCATTCACTCAACTCTGACCTGCCTACTTAGTCATTTGAAAACAAGTTACAATCTTTAGTAGATAGCATGGTGATAAATCAAGCTTCATTTCTATGTATCAGCTTCTAAATTATATCAAAAACTAAAGAGCAATGAATGGTTCTTTAAAATATGTTTGACCAGAGGGAAGACATAATGAATATGCATGACAAGAAAACAAATCAAATCCCATTTTCAGAATGTTTTACATTGTTTATTGTAAACCAGCTCCCCCTCCACCTTATTATAATGAATCAACTTTTTCCTTTCTTCAGTAAGGCCATAGCTGGTTTTTATTTCTGACTAGTTACCCAAATGTGTTTTCACATAAGCAAAACTGAACATGCTGCTATTAATCACCATAAACTTTTAAAAAGTGTGGTTTCATGGATAACTGGTACTTTGGGAATATTATAACCCTTTTGGAGTCTTAGCCGGCACATCTCCTCTACAAGTTCATTCCAGAAAATGTGCTTTGTCTTTTCTTTAGTAATCCGAGACCACTCTAAAATTAAGGCCATCAGGGAAATAGCAAACTGGATGATGCATTTTCTTGTAGTGTTTTTTGTTTGTTTCACACTACAGCATGATCAAAAGATCTTTCTGAGACATTATCAGGCACCTGTAAAATAAAACATGTGTTAATGCAAGTTTTATGGATTATAGTAGAAAAGCAAAGCTTATATTTCTGGTATCCATGTGTGCATGTGTTTTGTGGTGTACATGTATGTGTATGCATGCCTGTGTGTGAGCACATGTCTACAGGTACATGTAGAGACTGGAGGCTGATGTTGGGTTATCTTTCTTGATCATTTTCTACCTTACTTAAGCAGGTTCTCTCACTGGAATCCAAAGCTCACAGATTCTGCTAGTCTAGCTAGCCAGCTTGCTTGGTGATCTTAGCTGAGCCTCCTACATGTTAGAATTAGAGGCAAGGCATTAGGCCAGCCCAGCATTTACATGGGTGCTAGCAATCTAAAGTCTAGTCCTCATCACTGCACACGAAATATTTTATCTGCTGAGCCATCTCCCCAGGCTCTTATGTTTTTGACACCAATTTAATTTCACTTGCTTCCTATTCTACCATGCTGATGAAATTTACTGTCTCTATTATATGAAACTTGGAATGAAGAAAAGCCACTACTAGTTGAAAGAGTGCAGAATAGTAAGAAGAGCAGGAGCAAAGAGTGAAAAATCTTGAATCCCAGCTTCCAAGGTTCCCAAGCCTATGCAAACTACCTGTGAGATTGTTGCTTAATTTAAAACAAGGATATTAATTTCATAAAATCATACTGGTTGTGGACTGAAAGGAAATATGTGAAATAGTGCTTTATCATCTGGGCTACATAGATGTTAGATGTTTATGGTCCTAGCAGTACAAAGATACATTTTGGCTACATTGATCATGTCTTTCTATCTCTATAGATAGAGCTACTGAAAAGAGAAGACTTACTTTCATCATCTGAATCAAATCCAAAGAGTGTCTGACATTTCTTTTGTGCAAGGTGAGCCTCAAGTGCTTCTGCATTACAGTAGGTGGTCAGGCATTTGCCACATCGTAATCTTTCCACTGGTTTTTTACATATGTTATCTTGATCAGAACAGGCATCTACTCGATCAGTCAGAAATTTTCTGCGTTTTGGCATACTAAGGTATCGTTCATCAAGGTAACTGGGAGGCAAAGGTCTAACGTATGGCTTTGTTAAAATTAAGCCATATGAAGTATGTTCACTTGAAAGATTTGGTTTAGATGGTGCCTGAGATACTGACAGGGCACTGTGTTCTTGTGATACAACATTGGTTAAAGCAGAACCATTTTCTGTCCTGTTTCTGTTTATATCTGATTTCAGAGAAGGATCTGACGTAACTAACAGTGTTTGCTCTATTTCACTGTGTCCATTGACTAAGTCACTGGTACTATGACTACTTTCAGGATTTGGCTCTATGGCAGGCATCTTTTGGTCTATCAAGCTTATATTTGAAACAGTATTATCAGAATGTTCATTTCCATTCTGAAATAAATTGTCTGTTTTCTTTTCCATAGTGTCTATATATGTCTTTGGTTCTGTAGAATCTTTCCTTGATTTACTAGTAGAAACTGGCTGATAAACCGTTTGGTTCTCATCACTAGAAGAAGGGTCTATTTCCTGATGATTAAGAACTGCTTCACTCAGTTGTACAGATGATTCTGGTGTTTTGCTTAAGTAATGCTGGGCTTCGTGTTCATATAACAGAGGAAGATCTTCAAAAAGCTCATGGCATTCTGGAAAACTACACTGAGCTTGAAATATCCGGTGACTTTTTGTATGCTGGGCAAGCTGGAATGGCAGCTTAAATGACTCGTTACAATTAAAATGCAAACAAAAGTACACATTTGGATAGCTGTGTCTATTAAGGTGATCTATAAAATGCTGAGAATCTTCAAACTGCCTTTGGCAAAATTTGCATTTTCCTTTGCTCCACTTCATTACTGTTTGCCGCACATTTAAATCAGTTGGATGTACAGTCCTTGCATGCATATTTAGAAATCCAATTCTTTTAAATATCCTTACACAGCCAATAGCAGGGCACTTGAAATTACCTTCTTGGTCTGTAGCATATACATCTTTTGGATGGCAAACAGTTCCATTGATTTTATGAAGTACTGATGTTTCTTGATTCAGGTCATAGTCATCTTCACAATCATCTTCATTCTCTTCCTCTTCATAGTCATCATCACACTGAGGTAAAGACTCTGAGATATTATTGAAAGAAGTGTCTGGTTTGCCATTTTCAATAGCATTCTCTGCTATACCAATAGGAATTTTAATAAATTCAGCCATGTGTTCACGGATGACCTCTTTGTTTCCATCAGTGGAAGCAGTCAATGTCTCTATTTCCAAACCCTTAGTATTTGAATTCCCATTTTCAAAAGAAATGGAAGTTTTAGAACAATTTATTTCTTCCAGAGTGATGACTTCTGGATCATCCTGTTGTGCTGTAGCAATCTGTTGCCTCTGGATCTTCTTAACATGGTTCTTTAAATGCTTCTGCATAAGTCCTCTGTTCCTAAATTTTCTACCACAGATCACACATGAAAAACTGCCTTTTTTCTGATGAGCCTGAGCATGTCTTACAATGTGGCCACCAAGGAATTCCTTGTTACATAACATGCACCGATGCCTTGGGACACTGTGATCCACTTTGGAAGTATTAAGAGCACTGAGGCTTCTCTTTGCATTAAGATGGCCTTTAGACGGCACTCCAGACACATCTTCAAGATCCGTCTCTCCAGTGCTCTGATCAGTGAGTGTGTCAAGCCCTTCATCCACACTCTGCTGTTCCACTGTCTTTTTTAGACTACCTGCAGAATTTTCCAGTGTATTTTCATTCAGAAGTCTCACTGCTGTTTTATCACGCAGTAATGCCACACAGTTTTTCTTAATCATTACAAAGTTCCAAAACTCAGGATCAAAAAATAATCCTTTTTTCAAAATTGGAAGTAATTCAAAACGAACACGATTTTGAACAGTACTTGTACCTTCACTATACTCTTCATCAGGACGTCTGTAAAGCTCTTCAACAGTGTGGTAGGCCTCTACGGAACGCTCAAGAAAAAATACTGACAGAGCACAAACCCTGACGATTTCTAGATCATTTGGCAAAAAATGTGCGATGGTCTTATAAATAAGACATTTAGTTTCAGGATCATCATGAAGATCAAGCTGAAGGGCACAACCACATATTTCAACACAAATTTGTAAGCCTTCTTCTTCAACCTAGAAAAACAAAAATAGTTCTACTAAATATAACTTAAAAATCATTATTCAAACTGCTTTCATGTTTAAATACAACTCCAAAAGGAAAGCTTTATGAAACAGTGTTCCGAAGTATGGGAAAGATTTCTAGTGTACATCTCTTCAATAATTATGTTTTTTTACCCTTATGTAGCACATATCTTTTATTAAATGGTAATAACCTGATAGAGTTTTATATTTAATTTTCAACAGTGACAAGACCAATAACCACAATATAAAATACTTACAAACTTTATTTAGACTTTCTTTCAATTCTGGGCTCATTTGGAGGATCATTCTCATTTTCTGACAGAAAGGTCAATGCATACTATTTCAAATAGATGCTGAGAAGTAATTAAATTATTTTTTAATACCTGTGCAAATTTTGTCATTCTAAATAGTACTTATAATATTGGTATATTATTGTTATTATACAAACTAGGCATTTTCTTCATATTTATACAAATATAAAAGGGGCATCATACAAATCTAATAAAGTAGAATAATAAGCCTACTAGAAATTGTATGAAAATAATTCAACCTTTACTTCTGCTAATGATAATTATATTAGCTTTCACTACAGAATATTTTGTTCATCTACTGCAGTCAAGTTTATTCCTGTAATGGTTAAAATAATCAATACTTATTTGAATAGGACAGAAATCACAATGTATTTATATTATAAGGTCTCTGTGTATGTTGCATGTCATACTGCCTACATATGGTTATGGATTAAAGGAAAGAGTAACCATTTGTAAATCTTCTTAGTCTCTTATATTCTGGTAATCCCACTTAACTACATACAGGTTTACCATCAACTAAGATTTTTCTGAGACAGTTAAGGGGTATTATCAGATCATTTGTAAATTAATGTTCAAAACCAGAACTTATTATGGTAAAAATGATAAATTTGCTTAAGTTGTAAGAAAAGCATTTCATATGGAAGCAATTGTTGTCAAATTAAGTAACAATAAACTGGCTTTCCCCTCTTTATTTCATGTACCATGCTGAATGTTTGAAGCTGGATAGAAAAGATTGTGGCATACAGAGAATGCAGCCTTAAAATCTAAAAACTAAAAGGATAAATATCATATGTACCTCATCTTTAATGATTTTCATGAAAGGAAATATGACTCTCACATTAGTTGCTGTTCTTAAAAGTTGGTAACATTGATCTACAAACACTTGTTTTGAAGGATTAGATTTAAGCTGTAGTTTACTCCATATGAAAATCAACTCCCTGCAAATGAGAAAAAGACATACATCAAAAAATAGTTTATTCAAGGACAGACATTAGTTCCTTTCCCCGATTCTAGACGGTCCTATTTAGAATATACGTAAAGTAGTTATAAAAGTGCAAGCTACGTGTCCTACCTTTGAGATTAACAGAAGTTAAAAGAGAAAAATAAAAAATTATAATTTTGAATTGATAGTAATGATTTCCAACAAAATGCTGGCATGCCTAAGAAATATATAGTATTGAGTCAATGCAGTTCTAATTTTAATGTACTAATACTGATGTTATAACTTTAAAACACACACTTTGACCTTTAGTGTACTACTGTCAGAACACCATCCAAGAATGGAGTCTTCTGACCTCAGTTTCTTCAAAAACATAGAATTGTTCTGGGAATGTCTATTTGTGTCCTTCCCATGTGTAGTGAATAGGAATGAGTTTACTTCGAATTAATCAGCTACTGTTATTTGTTTATATGCTTCTATGGAAAAACATGTTTTTGACACGTGTGACTTGCCCCTGTGATTGTAATCTTATTCATGTGACTCTTCTTAACCCTCAGAGTATAAAATGTCAGATGTTCTGAATAAAACTGGGGGATGCTTGAGGCTTTAGTCCAACTCATTTATTGGATTCATTCTCCCAGGTTCCAGTGCCAACTAGAGCAATAATTCTGCTAAAATACTAAAAGTAATTTTAAAATTTAAGCATATTCTAGTATGAAATTGTATCCTTTAGATCATCTTTAGATTATGTACTTTTCTGCAATATTTTTGAACAAACTATAGAGCACTTAAAGCATTTCACAGAAAGGATTTTCTAATACATGCCCAAGGATGAACAAAAGACAAATAGGCAGGAGAATCTGAGATAAAGGCAATGTATAAGGATTTAACTCATATTAGCATTCTTTAAAATCTGCCCTAATAGTTATACAAAGCACTGTGATTTAAAACTACTAAACTAGTTGGTGGAGAGTTTCCCTGTTTTCAAATGTTATTTACTGTGTATGTCTTGTGAGCACAGAACATGCAAGCAGACTTGGGCTCACCAAGCACAGGGCTCCTTTCTACATAAGAGGGTGTTATCCTGTAAGTAAGATCACGTAAATGTTAATTCCACTAGAAAAAATGCAACAAATCTGGTATCAAAAATTTCTTTGGGTCAAAACAGAATAACAAACATTTTTCAGTTAAAAATTCATTACTCCATTATTCTGTATTATGAATTTTTAAAAATGACTACTACTACTCTAGGAAGAAGTAACATTGTGTTTGCTACTCAGAGATTTTGGTTTCAAATCTCCTGAAGCACCAACTTGTGAGATGTTGGATGGGCTTGTTTATGAATCATATTTCCCAGCTACTAATGCATGTAAATCTCCTCAGTAACAATGTATGATGAAGATAACAACTGATGTTTAAAAAAATAAAAATATCCAATGTCCACTTACCTTTATTATTTAAAGACATCCCTAGTGAACTGCCTGGTATGTATTGAAGTTTCATAGTTACTAGCTTCCTACATACATTCAATATAACCTTCAAGATACCAAGAAATAACATTTGTTCAATAAATTTGTATTAGCGGGGGCTGGAGAGATGGCTCAGTAGTTAAGAGCACTGTCTGTTCTTCCAAAGGTCCTGAGTTCAATTTCCAGCAACCACATGGTGGCTCACAACCATCTGTAATGGGGTCTAGTGCCCTCTTCTGGCCTGCAGGCATACATACAGACAGAATACTGAAAATACTGTATACATAATAAATAAATAAATCTTTAAAAAAATGAATAAATAAATAAATTTGTATTAGCTGATAATCTGGGGTAGTTCATTTTATTTTTATTCTGTTACTATTGTTTCACAGATGCCAAACAACTAACTATTCTATAATTAAGCTATTGCCTCATCCAGGTAATCTGGCAACTTTATATTCCTAAATGCTGAAACTTCTTGAGGAATTTAGTAAGATAAAGTGTATACATGAAATGAGATTAAAGATGATGGTAAACATTTTTTAAAAAGTGTTTTAATAAAATGGAGATTAAAAAAGAAAGCATGCAGATTAATTTGAATTATATTTAAAAGTATACATGGCTTAACTCTGCAACAGATTTTTAAGACAAAATGATAGCTAGAAACCAGAAAAAACAAAAAAAGAAAAAGATAAATGATCCATTTAGTATTTTACAAAAGAACTTATTACAAATATATACATAGTTATTTCCCAACTTATTCCAAGATAATAAGAGGTTTTTAAATGAACATTCATTGAACACAAAAGATTTGGTTTTTAATTCTTAGGTGATATAAGTTTAATTTCCTTTTTGTCTTTATAAAATCAGGAGAGGGGTGGTCAGACTTGGTAAACAAAATTCCTGCTCCCCCACCCCACCCCGAAATGGGCCTGGAGAGATGGTTTGGTGGTTAAGAGCTTGTACTGCTGTTGTAGAGAACTCTAATTTAGTTCCTAGCACTCATGGTTCATGGCTCACAAACATTAGTCAATTCCAGCTCCAGAGGATATGATGCTATCTTCTGGTCTCCAAGGGCATCTGCACTCACATGTACATGCCCATATACATACAAACACAGTTGAAAAAATAATAAAACTAAACCTTTTTATTTTAAATAGTTAAATACTTTCATACAACTGTAAGGAAAATATTAGTGCAAACTCCTCTAATCAATCTTCCTTCTGTTTATCATTTCCTCTCTGCATGAGAAACACTTACCATATGTAGTACATGTCCCCGTTCTGGAGCTGTGGAATAAGAAAGGATTCACAGAGTTGCAAGGCTAGCAAAGTCTTTCCTTCCTTTTCAGTGTTACAGATGATATCAATCCCACTCTTGCAGTCAGTTTTCAATAAATGCTATAAGAAGAAAAGAAGATCAGTTCCTGCCATTAACAATGTATAAAAATCTAGTTGCAGTTACTGTTCAAATACTTCAAGTACTGGTAGATTTCTAGTTTCTTTTAGAATTATACACTATAGCAATTTCATGGTCTCACATGGTCTAGCACATGTGTTTCACAAGTACTTGTAATGTCATCAATGCCTATGGGTAAGATTCAGATTAGGAAATAATTCCTTCTTTTACTGTGAAAAGCAAAATAAACATAAGCATTTAGCTTCTTAGCACTTTAAGAGGAAAAAACATGTTTCTTAGTTTCTGTCTGTATCATACCAAAAATTTAGTAAGTATTAATTCAATTTGTTATTATCAGATTCTGACTAATTGACATGAGCTTGAAGAATGGTCACCAGAGAACACATTTAGATAATGTGGTCTCTAAATCTTCAGTAGTACTGCACATGAAATGCAATAACAATGGGCTTTTGTTTTAATTTTAGTAAGGTTAATAAAATGTAATAGGGAAAAAAAGGATACCTCCCGGAACAGCTGATCTTCTACAGGTGACATAAACAGACAGGTGAAGAGTGCTTGATGGAAGTACAAGTCTTTACCGATTTCTGGGTGATTTATACAAGATTTAATAAGAGCCATTGCTTCAGGGATGCGTTCACAGGCAATTAGGTATCTGGCACGCAGTTCAAAGAACAGTGGATTTTCAGAACTTAAATATTTGTTCACTATATTAAAAAAGAAAACATTATTACTCTTAGAAAGTATTCAGACTTTCTTGTTTAAAACTTTACAACTAAAACATTCTATCTAATTAACTGTTTAAGTAACATGTTCCATAGTAAAACTTAATAAAGCTGTTAAAACGAGAATAAAACATCAAAACAGTACTCAAGAAACACTAGTTGATTTCTTCTTAGTCTAAAAAAGGGGGTTAAAAACAGAATTAAAACTGTATAAAGGGGGAAAATCAAATGTCCTTCTTTTAGTTCATCAATACATTAGAATGTTTAAGTGTAAAATGCTCCTCCAGCCTAAGATTACACTCTTTATTCTTATATTCCCATATTCTCATTATAAAAGATTGAATGCTAAATTAGTACATTAAAACCACATTAAATCAGATTAACTGTACAGAAATGTAAGCTAAGTTAAAGAAAAATCTAATTCATGAATAATTAACTATTAAATAAAATTAGTGCAAAGTTGTACCAAAGAGGTCTATTAATGTGTTCATGTATCCCCAAGGATAACTACTAACTTATGTTTACTTTCATTTTACAAATACAAACACACTTAACTGTATAAGCTATTTAAGCCTAACAACAACCTTAGGACAAGTAGTATGCTATTCATTTTAGAGATTAAATGACTTTTCCAATGACAAAGAAATTGTAAGTGGCAGAGAATGAAGTGGAACCATATTTTATGATTTTTTTTCTTTTTTTTATTTTTTTATGATTTTTAAATCTAAACATTTCACAGTTATTTAAGTTTCATCAAAAGCTACTAAAGTGCTTATGGACTATATTTTATTTTGACTTAAATATTTTACTTATACTTCAGTTTAAAATGTATAAGTAAATGCTGACTTGGAATTAATGCAAAAATAAATTAGTGTTTGAAATTCACCACAAGGATTACATCCAAAAGAGGAGTCATCTATATCAATGAGGCGGTAGTGAGCCTTTGCCCAAAGTATTGAATGCTAGTTAGTTATAAAAGGATGTTCATTATTTTAATGTGATTCCCACCTGAAGACCCATCAGCCTTCATACCAGCTAACCACAGGTCTAGCGCTTCCTCAAAGAAGCCTAAAAGCTCCCTTAATAGCCTAATAAACTTTCTTCTCTCCTGCACTCTTCAAAAAATATATAAAAAATATTGTTTTGTGTGTATTGTACTCAGGTTAAAAAACTAGCTAATGGAGATTATACTCAGATTAACAAACATGTAACAGCAAGTTCCTTTCCCTTCTGCTTTCTAGCATTTGTGGTTTCTTGTTGCTATCCTCTATCTTCTCTGACCACATTTCCTAGTTTATTTTCATTATGCCCCTTATCTTTTCTATATTTTACTTTTTATATGTTTCCTCAATAAGCAAGCCTTTCTCGCCAGTTCCAACTGTCTCCCTCTGATTTTCTCTAAGTGCTTGCCAAGATCCAAACATCAAGCAGCAGCTTCCCTTGCTCCCCTGGGGTTCTTCACACTTAGCATTAAGCCCAGCATTATTGTCCCTTTGCCACACACTCCACCTCATAATCTGGTACAAATATCCCAACATGTTCATCACATGTTGGTGTAAACTGTTCCCAAGTTGGAGACCTTGTCTGTTCTCTTGGGCTTTCTTATAACTGTACTTCATAAACTCCATGATTTCAAAATATTTTCTACATTTTTGTGCTTATGCACTATAGTTTATTCATACATCTTAAGTTTTGTTGATCCAACGTATCTCAGAACTCACATTTTAATACTATGGGAAACTAAAGAATTAGCAAGTAGGAGTAGAGAAGTGAACCTCCTCCTTCAGTAAGGAACTTTGGCTCACAAGAGTTCACTGTGGATCTGTATGGCTAAGAAGGATGTAAGTAATGAGAGGATAAGACAAAATTTCATTAGTTTAGGAAATACTATCCTATTTGAAATTTAATTGATTCATTCATTCATCATGTGATCATTCAACCAATATGTGTCAGTATTAAGTAATTGCTGTGCACTGGGTACTTGACTAACTATAGAATAAGATACAAGAATGTGTTACCATAGTAACAGGGATAATAAATTCAGAGTTCCAAGCTTTACAAAAAAACTCCTATGCAATGAATATTCTGCATGCTATTTTTATGAAAGAAAGTTTAGGGTTTGGGCTTTAAGCAACAACAACAACAAAAAGCATTCCTAGTTAAACAGATTTTAAAAATGTAACTGTAGGGATAAAAACAAACACCCTGTATTACCCAGTAAATATGTCAACAGTCTTAGTACCATTACTAGAAAGAAATGTAACAAAGCTGGTGTCAAGAAGCACTTTGGGGGGGCTGGAGAGATGGCTCAGCGGTTAAGAGCATTGCCTGCTCTTCCAAAGGTCCTGAGTTCAAGTCCCAGCAACCACATGGTGGCTCACAACCATCTGTAATGAGGTCTGGTGCTCTCTTCTGGCCTGCAGGCATACACACAGACAGAACATTGTATACATAATAAATAAATATATATAAAAAAAAGAAGCACTTTGGGCCAAGTTAGAAAAGAAATGGTTTTGTTTTGACTCTCCTCAAGTACCTATCTCCTGAGATGCCGGTTGGGCTTTCAGGATAGCTTGCAACACTGGATCCTCCCATGGGCCACCATCTCTAATGATTCGAGTCACCAGTTCCAGATTCACATTTCCATATCTGCGGAGGTGATTCTGGCATTCCTACGAGAGAAAAGTCATTTTGGCTTTGTGAATTTAAAGGGGTTAAAAACTACTTGATTATCATTGTCCGTAAAGTGGCTGATGGCCACATGACAGCTACTTAATTATAAGAGAAAATGGCACCATTGCAAACTAAGTAGGGTGGCAAAACTCAATTAGTAACAAAGAGGCTTAATGCCAAAGGTTACACAGATAAACATAATCAGTCCTAGAAAACTTCCGTTAAAAGAGGGATAAAAGGTAATAAAGGGGGAAAACTTACAGGTGAATCACTTGTAGTTTAAGAGCCAGGTTGCAAAAAGCTGAAAATTAAATGCTGTTAAACTTACATATGGATTCAGAAAGTCCTTGCTAACAAAGGCAGGCAAGAGCCTAAGGGGAGGTGCTCAGAATGTATACTCTACGCACAGGAAACACAGGTCCCTTGCTCTGACCTGAACTAATGCCAAATCTTCCATTTCCCTTTGTTTGGAATTAGCAGATGAATAAACAACAGGCTGAGGAAAGAAATCAAACCTGTAATACAAGCAGTTTACATCAGGTTTTAGATAAAGGTAAGTTAATAAAATGTGTAGTATTAAGTACTCTGTATCTTCTATATTTTTTTAAAGGGGTGAACAAGTGTCTCCTTAGGATATATACATTCTTTTATTTATTTATTTTTTATTGATGTGCACTGGTCTTTTGCTGTGGTGTCGAGTCCCCTGGAACTGCAATTACAGACAGTTGTGAGCTGCCATGTTGGTGCTGGGAAGTGAACTTGGGTCCTCTGGAAGAGCAGTTTAACCACTGAGCCATCTCTCCAGCCCCTATCTTCTGTATTTTTTAAATATGCACAATGCTTTTAAATATCTTTCAACATATTGTGAAATCTGTAAAGGAGATTAATTTGGTTTACTTAATCTTACTGAATTTGATGCACTGTCTTTAAATATAGATCCTTTTTTCTTTACTTGTTCTGTTCTTTCTAGATATTAAAAGCTGTTCAGGAAACTTAGAATTTTGAAAAATGGACTAAAACAGCTTTTAAAATTAAGCTGAGCTTGAACCTTTAAGAAAAAAAAAAGATGACAAGCCAGGCAGCAGTCTATGAATACAGTTGAATACTATCTGCACAGCAATTAAAGCACAACTGCAAGAAGTTTATTCTGTACTTACAAACTACATTAGGCAGATAGCTTAGCATTAAATAAATATTGCTTTGGTATTTTTTTAAAGGTGTTAAAATTTAATAACAAGGGCTGGGGAGACGGCTCAGTTGTTAAGAGCACTGCCTGCTCTTCCAAAAGTCCTGAGTTCAATTCCCAGCAACCACATGGTGGCTCACAACCATCTGTAATGAGATCTGTGCCCTCTTCTGGCCTGCANTTCAATTCCCAGCAACCACATGGTGGCTCACAACCATCTGTAATGAGATCTGTGCCCTCTTCTGGCCTGCAGGCAGAGTACTGAGAATACTGTATATATAATATATAAATCTTTAAAATTTATTAACAAATTCATGGTGGCAGATCCTTTTTGTATTAAACTATCATGTTTTATATTATTTGAACATTACATTTTAAGCTAAACATTATTAAAAGCTAAAAGTACTATTTTCACTTTCTGCTAAGGAAAAAGGAGGTTTTATTTATTTTATTAAAGAACAAGATGGGAAAAACTGAAAAACAAAAGTTTCAATTGGGGTAACCCTGTTCTTTGGGTTGGGTTCAGGCTGTTGGGCTCAATCCATCCTCCCACCTCAGGCTTCCAGGTAGTAGGAACTAGGAGGGCACCACACTATAGAACTCAAAGATTTTAAGTTTTGGTTTGTTTGGTATTTTTTTATAACAAAAAAAATGTATATCATCAAGTAGGTCAAAAGATAATTAAGTTCAGACATTAGGAAATAAGTTAACTCCTAAATGTTACTTAAGGGTGTTCCCAAATTAATACAAGTAAAAAAGAAAATACTAGAGTCAGCAAATTAGTGAACCTCACTGTGCTCTATCAATTCATCTGTCTACTAAAATAACCCCCCATTTCATAAGATTGTTGTGAGGATTAAATAATACTCTACAGTACTGAGGGGTTCTTGGGATATTATCTCACACACAGTAAGCACTCACTATAGCTTTCATTTCTTACAGCATTTTATCACTTTGGAAAAAAGTGTGTGTACATGTGTAAAATATATTTTAGGATACCTACTTGCCTGAGCATTAAAAACAATGCATTTTCTCATCAGCATGTTAGAACATTTATTATTAAGAGCTATGTCAAGGGAGGTGGAGTTTGTGTAATGGCAGATGAATGAATTACCAGCCATAATCTCAATTATGCTGAGGTATTTAGAACTGGACTGAGGTCTGTTAGTGTATATGTCAGTCTCCTAAGAAACAAGTGACGGTTTAGCTTAAACCCTCTAAAAACAAAAGTTTCAAAGCCCCCTATTTAGAGCACTGAAAGTTCTTCAGAAAAAGCTGTAACAATCTTTATATATCTTACAGCTATCGCCCCCAAGAAAATTTAGGTAGCTGTAGTTCTGTGGGGTGTGTGTGTAAGGGATGAGGAAACTCTGTTTCCCAGACTTCTCCCAAACTCCTATGCCAAACAAAGCCATCTCAGCTTCCGTTCTGACTAGGATTACAGTACTTTTGTAAACAGATCCAAAGAGTTTTATAGACACATGCAGACTTTAAAATGGCAACCAGTTTAGGATGGAAAAAATAAATCTTACTTCAGAACATTAATCCCATTTTACAATCAATTCTGAAGGAAAAGTGCATCCTGTAAGATACTTTTTAAACTACCCATCCTCATCTAATGTATGGTCTATCAGTGTTAATTTCCTGGTATGTTTGTGTGTATGTGTGTGTTTGTATGTTTGTGTCGGTGTGCCACATTCTGGAGAGCATTGCTATGGTAAATAAACAAAGATGAACATTACGGTGTAGTCTAAGTTTTAAAAGACAGAATGAAAGAAAATAAATAAATAAATCTGAGAATAGTTCCCTTCTTTAAGTAGTACTAACGGTGTTTTACATGATATTCAATCCAACACATCCAGAGTTGCTAAGAAAGCATGTACAGCAACATAGAATTGCTTTCTCCCCTAATGCAGGGTATATTTTTATATATACCTCATTTCTGAAATAACACATGGATGTGCATTAACACCCTCCTCTACCTTAAACTATTTACTATTACTACTTAATGCAGCAGGCTTATTATAATTCTTTAGATATTTTCTTTCAATCTTGTGCCTTTGCCAGGTATAAGAAGAAAATACAACTCTTCACTTTTCTTTGAGAATCGATTGTAAAATGGGATTAATGTTATTCTGAAGTAAGATTTTTTTTTCCATCCTAAAGTCCACATGTGTGTAGAAAACTGTATTTCAGAGTTTGGGTCTGTTTACAAACTGGTTTGACCCCTTCGTCAACTTATAATTAAAAATGTAAGGCCCACCTGCATCTTCTTCTCCATTCCTTGTCTACAATAAATTCCAAGCTCACATTGTATTTTCCTGTGCCTTTTTCTCATGTCATTACTTAACAAATTCCACAATGCTATCTAAAACTAACCTATTAAGTCAAATAATTAATTGATGTATTATCTTTCACATTTCCACTTTTAAGAAGTCTTTACTTTCTACTTCAATCCATAATGATGTAATAATTATCTTTTCAGTATTAAAAATCTATTCTAATCCACTCTTAATTATCATATAAAGAAGAGAGTCTTGAGTGTTAGTATCTTACTTTTTAAATATAATTAGGAGTTTATTCAAGTCTGGGGCAATGACTCAACAGGTTACAGCACTTGCTATGTAAATAACAGGACCTGGGTTTGAATCCCAAGCACTGCCATAAAAAAATCTGGCATATACTGATGAATATCTTGCATATCACCATAGAACCTTCATCTGGCGATGGATGGAAATAGGAGACAGAGACCCACATTGGAGCACTGGACTGAGCTCCCAAGGTCCAAATGAGGAGCAGAAGGAGGGAGAACACGAGCAAGGATGTCAGGACCACGAGGGGTGCACCCACCCACTGAGACAGTGGGACTGATCTATTGGGAGCTCACCAAGGCCAGCTGGACTGTGACTGAAAAAGCATGGGATAAAACTGGACTCTCTGAACATGGCGAACAATGAAGGCTGATGAGAAGCCAAGGACAATGGCATGGGGTTTTGATCCTACTGCATGAACTGGCTTTGTGGGAGCCTAGCCTGTTTGGATGCTCACCTTCCTAGACCTGGATGGAGGGGGGAAGACCTTGGACTGCCCACAGGGCAAGGAACCCTGACTGCTCTTCTTCGTCTGGAGAGGGAGGGGGAAAGGAGTGGGGGGAGGGGAGGGAAATGGGAGGCAGGAGGAGGCAGAATTTTTTTTCAATAAAAAATTTATGATTTAAAAAAAATCTGGCATGCCTGTAACCACATTGTTGAGCGAGAGACGGGCAGCTTCAAGAAACTCACTGACTAAGCATTTGAGCTGACATGGTCAACTGAGGTTAAACCAAAGACCCTGTTTCAAACAATAAGATGGAGCGTGATAAAGGAGACCTAATATCCTCTCTGTCCTTTTCATATGAGCACATGAGTGTGAGCACCAATGCACTCATTTGTATATACACTACACAACATGCTTGCACAAACACAAACTTTTTGATTTTAAAGCTTTTTGGGCCAGGTAGTGACAGCACATGTCTTTAATCCCAGTACTCAGGAGGCAGAGACAGGTGGACCTCTGTGAGTTCAAGACCAGCCTGGTCTACAAGAGTAAGTTCCAGGACAGTCAGGACTGTTACACAAAGAAACCCTGTCTTGAAGAACCAAAATCTTTTTCATAGTCAGGAAACATATGCCAAAGAAGTTGCTTGTTTTTTTGTTGTTGTTGTTTGTTTGTTTTATTTTTGATGTTTTACCTGCATGTATGTTTATATACCGTGTGTATACAGTGCCTATGGAAGTCAATAGATGATGTCAGATTCCCTGGAATTGGAGTCACAGATGGTTGTGAGCTGTCATGTAGGTACTAGGAATCAAACCTTGGTCTTCTGAAAGGGCAGCAAGTGCTCTTATCAGCTGAGCCATCTCTGCAGACCCAGATGTAATAGGGAGGCTGCTTGTTCATTCCCAACTGCTCAGCCCCAAAATAATCACAGAAACTGTATTAATTAAATCACTGCTTGGCCCATTGGTTCTAGCTTCTTATTGGCTAACTCTTACATCTAAATTTAACCCATTTCTAGTAATCTGTGTATGGCCATGTGGCTATGGCTTACCAGCTAAAGTTCCAGCATCTGTCTCTGGTAGGGCATCTCTCTCTCCACCTTCTTTCTCCCAGCATTTAGTCCAGTTTTCCCCACCTACCTAAGTTCTGCCCTATCAACAGGCTAAGGCAGTTTCTCTATTCATTAACCAATAAAAGCAACACATAGACAGAAGGACCTTCTACACCATTTCCCCTTTTCTGATTAAATAAAAGAGGAAGGTTTTAACTTTAACATAGTAAAATTACATATAACAAAACAGGTATCAAGCAAGAATTACAGTTACAATATTTATATCTACTTTATCTTTTATCATAACTAAGGAAAACCATAACTATAAATTCTTCAATTCCATCAAAGCCTCCAGAAGGATACAATATTACCTAAGTTAATAGGAAGTGCATTGTAAGCAACTTCCAAAACTCTAGAATTGACAGAGACATCTCACTACCTGGACAATCACCCAAAGTTCTTCTGTACTACTGGGGCATCCATCTTCAGACTACAGGCCCATAGTATCCAGCAGACTTTTCCACGAAGCAGGAAGTTTCAAAGGCAGTTCCACTTATACTGGCAGTTTGTCCGTCACATTTTTGTGTGTCCTGCAGAATGCCTAGCAGACTCTTTCATGAAGCAGGAACCCCAAAGGATCATCTCACCTTTAGGCAAGTTCAGCAGTCATTTTTCTGTGGGTCCTACATGTCCAGTCAAGCAGTCCAGGCAAGAGCAGTTTCTTGCCCAAATGGCTAACCAACTCCATAAGGAGGTTCTTCAATGCTCACCATCCTCTTGAAGTAGTTTGGTGCTGCCAGGAGCAGATATGTCTCACTGTCATGAAAATTCTTAAGTTCTTAAACATTTTAAATGCCATATTCTGAAGGTCTCTGAAAGATTTGAAGAATACCTATCTAACTGAAATATATCTTTATACATCTACAAAATCTAACATGATTAAAAGCTTGACTACTATAGATGATTATCTATTAACCTATATTTCTTAATTATACATTACATTTATAAATGAACTGTACAAATGAAATACCTTAATCAAGAGCAGAAATATACATATAACAAAATTGACCTAAAACTTGTATCAATAAATGATGGAGGAAGATCATTGATTAAAAAATAAAGAAACTGCTTAGCTGGCCCTCATAGGTTAAAACACAGGTGGGAGGAGTAAACAGAACAGAATGCTGGGAGGAAGAGGAAATGAGCTCAGACTTGACAGCTCTGCTCTCTGGAGCAGAGACTCCATGCTCCCCTCTCCCAGGTAGACACGATAGCTCTGCTCTCTAGGGCAATGAACTCCGACCCAGGATGGACGTAGGCTAGAATCTTCCCGGTAAGACTGATGCTACACAGATTATTAGAGATGGGTTGATCGGGATATCAGAATTAGCCAGTAAGAGCTAAAGCTAATGGGCCAAGCAGTGTTTAAATGAATACAGTTTGTGTGTTGTTATTTCAGGGCATAAGCTAGCCAAGCGGCCAGGAGCCAGGGTGCTGGGGACACAGCCCCGCCGCTCCTATTACAACAAATAAACCAAGATCCATACCAATGCAAAGTATCTATCTCTATACCATATTCCTCTTTAAATGTAAAGAAACATTTATAAACAGTATTTGGGGATATAGGCATAGTTCTGTCCAAACTTCTTCCTGCTGTCTGGGGGCACTGTTAATGAGGTCTTTCATGTTGTATCCTGTGTGCTAGGTTCATCTCAGTCAGCAGTTGGGAAAGTAATTTTTGGGGGTGTTCACAGCAACCTTTCAAGGAATTTTGGTCTATCAAACCATATTAGTCTGGAAGCAATCCACAGGTTCTCTCATCTTCTTTGGAAACAAAAGAACCTCTTTTCCAAAGCAACATATACTTACATGCAAATTTTAAAGTCAAGATATCTTTACGTTGGTTTAGTCTAACAGCCTGTACAATGCAATGTCTCTCTGTATGTAGCTCCTTCACAGTCAAAAATTTTAAAGAAAACACAATAGTATACATAAACCAGACTCTCTGTGTATATTCCATCTTTAATGGCTCATTCTTTTCTTTACCCCTTTTAATCTATGACAATCTGTACTCTGTCTCTTTAAAGACTTTACCTTTTCTTTTTAAAACATTAACTTCCTTTTATGAGACTCTACACTTTTTCTTCTCTCTCCCGAGCCTATGTACATTTATTCAACACTGAGACTCATTTAGAGTTCTTTTGTGTCTGAATCTGCCCTATTATGAATCTGCTAATTCTTTATTGTCCAGAAGTACTTCTTAAAATCTTAAGCTGTGGCATTACTGTGGTATATACGGTACTTCCTGCTTGCTTCACACAGTCCAGCATGGCAGAGCTGTTTGTGCCTCTGAGCTATGTGCACTGCCCCACTGTCTAGGCACACAGCCAGTCCATGCTGCCATTAAGCAAGGTGCAGCAGTCTGCTCACAAACCCTCCTCAAATGCTCTGTAGCTGGACCTGCCTGAAAGAGTCAGGGTTTGCTCTGGCAGCACAGCCCAGAAAGGCGGCATTTCAAAACAGCATGGCTTTCTCCTGCTACACTGTATCAGGAAAGTCTCTTAAAGGAGCTGCGGCAAGCCACCAGCTGAAAAGAAAATGCGGGTAAACTTTGGTTTTTTTGTGTGTGTTTCTAGAGTTCCGTTCCAAGTCCTCTCAGGTTTTTCATGGATTTAGTCCATCATTGCTGGTGCCAGTTTGTTGGAGAAGGTTGCTTGAGCGCCAATTTGTAGTAGGGAGGCCGCTTGTTCTTTCCTGACTGCTCAGCCCCGAAATAATCACACAGAAACTGTATTAATTAAATCAGTCCTTGGCCCATTGATTCTAGCTTCATATTGGCTAACTCTTACATCTTAATTTAACCCATTTCTAGGAATCTGTGTATGGCCACATGACTGTGGCTTACCAATCCAGTATCTGTCCTCGGTAGGGCTACATGGCATATCTCTCTTCGCCTTTCTTCTCCCAGCATTCAGTCCAGTTTTCCCCACCTACCTAAGTTCTTCCCTATTGATGTGGGAGTCCCCTCTGTGTGTTAGTTATATTGGTTAACGAATAAGAAACTGCCTGGGCCTGATAGGGAAAAACTTAGGTAGGCAGAAAAGACAAAACTGAATTCTGGGAAGAAGAAAGCAAAGTGGGAGAGAGACACCATGGAACTGCCAGAGACAGACACTGGGAATTTACCCAGTAAGCCACAGCCACCAGATATAGTGATTAGTATCATCATCATAACCTAGGAGCTTGTTAGAAAGCAGACCATCAGGTCCTACTTTACACAACTGAATCATGATGTAAATTTTAACAAGTTCCTCAGATACTTTAGCATATATTAAAATTCTAGCAGCACTGAGTTTGTCCCAGTTAATGAGAATGAGAAAGAATACAACCTTAAGCCTATCATATGACTCTACAGATGGACAGAGGTGATGTGCTCAGAGATATATTTTTATTGATAGTATATTAAAAACAGTTCAAAAGTCTACATTAGATTAAAACTGTAAAATATCAATAATCACTCAAAAACTTTGAAACTTTCCAAGCTTTGCAAATGCAAAGTTTTAGAGAGATGTACAGGATAAGACTGCATGTTGACCTTTGCTAGATCCTAAAGGTAAGAAGCCTCGAAAATAACCAACAGCAGTAACTCTCAGATCAAAAAATGAAAACAGATTCCCCAGGTAAAGCTAAAATGGAAGTCAAAAGTTTTAAAGCTTCAATGAGTTAAAAAAAAAAAAAAAAAAAAAAAGCTCAAGTAAGCTGTGCAGTGACCTATACCTAATCCTAATATTTGGGAGACTGGGGCAAAGAGGTTACCCCAAAGTCAAGGTAAACTTGGACTACATAGTAAGTCTAAGCTAGCCAGTCCTACACACTGCAAAACTACACAAAGAAGGCTCAGACTAGAAAGAAGCCATAATCACAGAAGTAGAAGGAAAGATTTTTAAGTTGTGGAGGTTAAGGGGATGGGCTTTCTAATTCAGTCAAAATTAGAGATACTGAAGAGATTATAGAAGATCACACCCACATACCCACCCCCCCCACCGCCCCCTACACAAACACTACATAAAAACAAAGGCATAAAGCCAAACTTTCCATTAAGGGTTTTTTGGTGTGTGTGGGGAGGGTGGGGGGTAGGAGTGGATTATGGATTTTCAAAAATTGATTATATTCTGCTCACAAAAGAATAAAATACAGGATATATCGTTTTTTCACAGATATGTTTACATATATATTAAGTAGAAAAAAAGCTGGAACTGGAAAAATATACATGCAGAAAAAACATCCATATACATAAAATTTTAAATATGTATATGTCTGTATATAAAAAAAGAAATAAAAACTTTTCAATGTCTCCAGACACTTAGATGGTTCCCAGTATCAGTGCACAGCATGACATATTTGCTGAGCCCCTCATTTAACACTGAAATGTCCTTCTCCAAAATCATTGTGCAGATATTCTCTAGTTCCTATCTGGCTTAACTGTAATGTATCTGCTGCTTTCCAAAATACTCACTTTGAAAGTTTTGATTTATTGTCTTTCTGCCACAATTACAGGAGTTCACTGTTCTGTTTAATGTTGTTTTTCATGGAGCTTAGTGTCGAGAACAGTGTACAGACTTAATAAATAAACATCTGCCGAGCAAAGACGTTCAAGAGTACATTACCAAGAGCAAGTGTCAAACACAAAGTGAAATGGAAAAATTAATAAATATTAAAAACTTAAATATATAATCTAAGTAGATTATGACTATCATGAAAACAGTTTCCCTTTGACTTTTGTTATTTTCTATTTGCATATTTCTGAGACAGGGCTGCACTGTGTAGCTGTGGCTGAGATGGAAACCACTGTGAAGACAAGGGTGCTCTTGAACTCACAGAAATCTGCCCGCTTCTGCCTACCAAGGGCTGATATTAGGAAAGCAAGTATTTTGTTCTATTTTGTTGAATTAAGAATAGACATAGTAGAATGCCAAATATAATTTTCAGCCAAACTCCTGATTGGCCATAAGCCTTTAACACTATAATAATATTATATATGATGGGTTCCAGGTCAGCCCCTGGAAGTGCTTCAAGTATGCTGTTTTATTCCAACCCAGAGAAGTGCTGATAAGATAATAGTAAAAACACATGGATGTACAGAGTACTATGTGTTTGTGGTGTGGTTTGAAATAAATGACTCCCAAAGGGAGTAACACTCTCAGGAGGTGGGGCCTTGTTGGAGTAGCTGTGTTCTTGTTAGAAGAAGTGTGTCACTCCTGTGAAGGCAGGCTTTGAGGTCTCATATATGCTCAAGATACTGCCAAGTATCTAGATCTATCTCCTGTTCCCTGCATATCAACATGTAGCAGCTCCTTCTCTAGCACCTTGTCTGCCTATATGTCCCTATGCTCACCACCATGATGATAATGAAATAAACCTCTAAAACTGTAAGCCCCTCACCTCAATTGAGTGTTTTCCTTTATAAGAGTTACTGTGGTCATGTCTCTTTACAGTAATAGAAACACTAACTTAGGCAGATATTTAATCTGTCTAAACCAAGTTAACTAAGTTGGTACCAGGAGTGGGGTGCTGCTATGCTAGGCCTGACCATGCTTTTGTTTGGGGAAATTTAAACCTTGGTACTGCAAATGAGAAAAGCAGTTGAACACTTTAAATGCTACTTAATGGGACATAGTAATAGGAGTATGGTAAATAGTGTTGCTAGTTATGTGAACTGTGGGGGGGCTAGTTCAAGAGGGTTTTAGAGGAGAAAAATTTTAGTATGTTGCCTAGAAATTGTTCTTGTGATATTTTGGTGAAGAAACTGACTGCCTTTGCCATTGTTCAGAGTCTGCCTTAGGTTAAGTGAAGCTTTGGGTTAATTCTGTTGGCAGAGGAAATTTCAAACAGCCTTGTTTAGACTCTGTTGTGTGGATTATTAGTGTTAACTCAATTGAAGATATATAATGAAAAGAAAAAGCTGACCAGAGTAGATTACAAAATATAAAATTTAAAGAGAAAAGGAGCACCAGGAAGTGGAATGAAGCTAAGTTCTGTTTTCATGGAGATAAACAGAATAAGAAATGGAATAGAAGAAGTGATATCTGCTCAGAGCAAGATTACAACCAGATGAATTTCCAATTTGTGAAAAGGAATTAAAGCAAAGCTTAGATTAGGCTGTGGTGGTGAACACCTTTAATCTCAGCACTGGGAAGGTAGAGAGTGGTAGGTAGATTTCTGAGCTAACTTGGTCTACAGAGCAAGTTCCAGAACAGCTAAGCTTAGGCAGTGAAGGAAATCACCAAAAACAGAAAGCTGGTAAAGATGTAATTTGAAAGATCTCTGAGTTCAAGGTCAGCCTGGTCTATAGAACAAGTTTCAGGATAGCCAATTTTAAGCAGTGAAGGGAACTATCAGAAGCAGAAAGCTAGTGAAGATGTAATTGAACAAGGGGGTCATGTTCCAGCCCTAACAAGCAGAATTTGGCACCTCAACCAACTGGTTATGGCTTCAAGGATAGAAGAAAGGTATTATGAACCCCTTTTCTGAGATTAAGGAAAGCTGCTGCGGCTAGGCATATGCCAGGGGTATCCCTGTGTGAAGGCTTAAAGAGGCCATTGCATGAAGTTGTGAAGGGCAAACCTGGAATGCCTTGGAGATCCAAAGATGGAGATTCCAAAGTTGTGGGATACCTGCCAAGAAAGCCACTAACAGGGAGTGAAATCAGCCCAAGAGAAAGAAGTGTGTTGCAGTCAACAAAGCTGAAAGTAATTGGAGATCTGAAGAGCATTTTGACATCACACATGGACATGCAAGGTTTGGAGTTTGCCCAGCTGGTTTTCTGTCCTACACTGGTCCAGTAATTCCTCACTATGGTCCCTTCCCTACATTTCGGAATGGTAATGTATATCTTGAGCCATTATATGTTGGAAATGTGTGATCTGCTGTTTGATTTTGATTTTACAGGTGATTACAGTTAAAAAACTATATGAATCTCAGAAGAAACTTTGAACGTTAGACTTTTAAGTAAGTTTGGGATTGTTATAAACTATGAAGAATTTTGAAGTTGAACTGAATGATATGGCTACAAGCCTTTGGGGACCAAGAGTAGAATATGTTGATTTGAAAGAAAATGGTCCCCAAAGGAAGTGGTAATATTAGGAGGTGTGGCCAAAGCGTTTTACTGTGGAGGCAGGCTTTGAGAGTCTCATATATGTTTAAGATACTGTCCAGTGCCTCAGTTTACTTCCTGTTGCTTGCATATCAACATGTAGCAGTACCTCTTGAGCTCCATGTCTGCCTGCACACCATCATGATCCCCACAATGATAATGGACTAAAGCTCTGAAACTGTAAGCCCCCACCTTAATTATAGGTTTTACTTTATTCTGGGTGGTGGTGGCGTACGCCTTTAATCCCAGCACTCAAGAGGCAGAGGCAGGCAGATCTCTGTGAATTCGAGGCTAGCCTGGTCTACAAGAGCTAGTTCCAGGACAGGCTCCAAAGCTACAGTGAAACCCTGTCTTGAACCCCCCCCCAAAAAAAAGAAAAAATTAGTTTTCCTTTATAAGAGTTTCCATGGGTCATGATCCCTTTACAGCAACAGAAACCCTAACTAAAGACTGTTGTTTCCCAAATACATGGCTAAAGGAACCAAAATATTTTAGGTGTATAGAAATGGTCTTGAAATATTTTAGCAGTTTATGTTTGTGCACTGTGTGTAGAGGCCAGAGATTGATGGCGGATGTCTTCCTCAATTGCTCTCCACCTTGTTTTGAGAGAGTCAACTGAACCTGAAGCTTCTGAGTTAAGATAGACTGGAAAGCCAGTAAGCTACTAGTACCTGTACTGTGATTACAGAAGTGCACAACTATTTCTAGCACTTTTTCAACAATATTCTGTGTATATGGGTAGACACCTGCATGCCAAACCACACATGAGACATTCAGAGAGCAACCCCTTGGGAGTCTGTTCTCCTTCTACCACAGGAGATCCAGAAATTAAACTCAAGTCATTCAGTTTGACAGCAATCACCTTACTCATAAGTCATTTATCCAGCCCCTAACTTTTTGTATGAGTGTTGGAAGCCAAACTCAGATTGTGACATTTTTGAGGGCAGGCATTTTACCAAATGGGCCATCTCACTTCATTCGTCATTCTTGTCTAGATTTATTTCTTTCCTTTCATACATTAAATGCCAAAAAACAACCTGCAGGGGTTACGATGTGATAGAATATCAGATAGGCAAAGGAAAACAACATAGGGCACGTAGTTTGCATCTGGAATCAGCAAGACTGCTTCTTCATCAGGGGAAAGTTCTAGACAGGGGGAAATGTCAATATATTCCCAAATGTGCTTAGTTTAAGCATGGAAACCACTTTGGCCTACTAAATGTAGAGTTAATGACCTGGATATATGCTGCCTGAGAATAAGTTAAAATTGATTTCATGATTTTTCTTCACCTGCCAATAGAGGCAAATCTTTAAAACTGTCGCTGTAGTGACTATAAACTTTTAAGCAAAAATTTAATAAAAAAAAGAGTATTTTTAGGGAATAAAACTGATGCATGTGTATATAAAATGTAAAAGAGTAAACTGTCTTACCTGGAATGAGCCAAGAATATCCTTTAAGGGTTCTTCATAAAACTCATCTCTTCCAAAGAACAGGAGCAACTCAAAGAAACTCCTGAAAAAAAAAATGTAATTTTCACTGCTTTGTGGGTTTATTGTAGTTTGAAAGACTACCAAGTTGTAACATTTATCGAGTAGCAAATAATTTACTTATAAATACTTAGTTTTAAAAAACTCAATAAAGGGCTTTTGTTAACATACACAATGTTCCTACTTCAATCCACAGGAAAGCATATAAAGAGGTGTATTGGTACATGTCTTTAGTACCAGCACTTGGCAAATGAAAACAACATCAGAAGTTCAAAGCCATCCTCAGTCACACACCAAGTGTGAAATCACCCTGCAATACAGAAAATACTGTTACAAAATAAAAAATTAAAAAAACCTCTACAAAGCAAAAAAGTAACAATGAACAATAAGCAAGAAGATATAAAACATTAAGTCAGAATAGGTTTGGCACTATGTGATAATATGTAGAAGGAAAAGTTGATTGTAGAATTGCTTACTACCTGAGGTTTTAGACATCTTCTGGGAATCCTAGAATGTGCCCTTCAAACATCAAGGAAGAACTACTGTGCATTGCCTTTTTACATGCACCAATATATAATATAATGGTATATTATTTGTGTTTTAATAAATAAAGCTTGCCTGAGGCTAAGCAGCCATACTAGTGAGCCGTACACGCCAAGGAGTAGTGGCACACACCTTTAATCCCAGGACTCTGAAGAGACAGAGAAGGATCTCTGTGAATTCAAGGCCACCCTGGAGTATGCAAGATTGAATCTTTCTAAAAGAGAAACAGAGCATATACTTTTGTTGTATGATAGGGCATCTCTTGGGTATATTCCCCTATCATACAACAAAAGTATATGCTCAACTATGTTCATAGCAGCATTGTTTGTAGTAGCCAGAACCTGGAAACAACCTAGATGTCCTTCAATGGAAGAATGGATGAAGAAAGTATGGAATATATACATATTAGAGTACTCAGCAGTAAAAAACAAGGACTTCCTGAATTTTGCATGCAAATGGATGGAAATAGAAAACACTATCCTGAGTGAGGTAAGCCAGACCCAAAAAGAGGAACATGGGATGTACTCACTCATATTTGGTTTCTAGCCATAAATAAAGGACATTGAGCCTATAATTAGTGATCCTAGAGAAGCTAAATAAGAAGG
>NW_026067944.1:16256715-16281482 GCF_014885135.2 Alexandromys fortis | reverse complement strand
GGGGGACTTGATTGGTGGAGGGGGAGGGAAATGGGAGGCCGCGGTGGGGAAGAGACAGAAATCTTTAATAAATAAATAAAATAAAATTTAAAAAAAAGAAGATAATAAAAAAAAAGAGAAACAGAGCTTATATAAAGGTGATCCCAGCACTTGGAATCACATGTCATTATTCCAAGCACTAGGGAGGTGGAGACAGAAGGGATATGGCTGGGAAGAGAGAGGAATATAATGGGGGAAGAGACAGGAACTCAGTGTAGTGTGTAGTTTGAGAATTCATGGAAACAGGATCTCTCTCACCCCTTCAGTCTGAAGATTTGATAGAGGTAAGGTCTCTCTAGTAGCTGGCTGCTTTGCTTTTATGATCTTCAGGTTGAACCCCAGTATCTATCTCTGGGTTTTTAAGGTCTCTCTAGGGGCTGGCTGCTTTGCTTTTACGATCTTCAAGTTAGACCCCAGTATCTATTTCTGGGTTTTTATTATTCATACTACAATACAATATTTATATTTTTGTAGATTGCCTAAGGAGACCAAAAACTAATAAAAGCAGTTATCTCTCTTGAAGGCAGAAGGCAAAGATGAACCAGAAAAGGAAAGGGAGTAGGCCTCTGCCAGGACCTCTTCAGAGTCCTGGCGTTGGTCTGGGACCTGCTAGGGAGTAGGCAGGAACTAGAAACTGCTACAGGTCAAAGCATGAGGCTGGGACCTCTGAGAGAGTAGGCCTGAGTCAGGTCCTCTGCAGATCTGGGTATACCCAGGTCTGGGACCTCCAAGGGAGAAGATCAGAGCCAGAGATCTTTGGAGAACCAACCCCAACCTAGAGACCTCTGCAGGAGCAGATCCAGACCAGGGGCATTTACAGGAACAGGTCTGAGTCAGAAACCTAGACCAGAGCAGGCCTGAGACCGCAAACTCCACAGGAACAGAGCAAACACCATGGGTGCTGATTAATGGAACCAAATAGAAGACCCAGATATCAATCTACACATCTTCGAACACCTGATTTTTGACAAAGAAGCAAAAAATATCAAATGTAAGAAAGCATATTAAACAAATGGTGCTGGCATAACTGGATATCAACATGTAGACAAATGAAAATAGATCCATATCTATCACTATGCACAAAACTCAAGTCCAAATAGATAAAAGACCTCAACATAAAGCCAGCCACACTGAACATCAGAAGAGAAAGTGGGAAGTATACTTGTACATGCTAACACAGGAAACCACTTCCTGATTATAACCCCAACAGCACAGACACTGAGAGAAACAATAAATGGGACCTCCACACACAAGGGCAACCCTCCACACACACATGCGTAGACTCAACAAACAAAATAAATAATCTGCCCTTTTTTAAGTTGAAAATTTTCAAGTATTCTATTATATTAGAGTAAAAAAAAGTTTTCTTATAGCCACTTTCAGGGAAGAAGAAACACGGGGTCGTCAGTCTGATATAGGAGTTCCTTCTGTTTGTGTATTGCTTCCATTGATTAATGAATAAAGAAACTGCTTTGGCTTGATAGGGCAGAACTTAGGTAGGTGGAGAAAACAGAACTGAATGCTGGAAGAAGGGCAGAGTAATAGAAGCCATGGATGCTCTGCCTGAGATGGATGCTGGTTAGAATCTCTGGTAAGCCATTGCCACATGGAGATACACAGATTAATGGAGATGGGTTAAATTAATGTGTAAGAGTTAGCCAATAAGAAGTTAGAGCTAATGGCCAAGTGTAAAAGACTTACCACGAAACATATGACCTGAGTTCAATCCCTAGGACCTACACGGTAGGAGAGAACAGACTACCTCAGGTGTCCTCTGACCCCAAACAAGTAAAACACACACATACTCACAAACACACTATATTTTAAAAAGAAGCCAAATGTACTGTAGTAATTATTGTTTCTTCTTTTGATTTCTAAATAATTATTCTTTCTTCCTTTGATTTCCAAATTGGTTGATACTTGTATCTACATTACTATATATTATCAATGAATCAAATGAACCTTGGTTGCAATACAATAGAAAATCAAGTTTGAAATATAGTACAATAAAGATAATCAAAAAAGTAATCTACCATTACACATGTGGTACAGCCACAAATGTATACTGTTCTGAATAAGAAGCTAATCATACATGCTACAACTTGACATATTAAGATATATATAAGCATATGCTTTTTTGTCCACTGCACATATAAATGCTACGAGTCTAACAAGTCCACGCCTCTGATAATATCTGGGAACCTGATGTCTATCAGGCAAATACTTAAGTTTCCTATTTGCTCATCTCAGTCTGGTATGCTAAAATCCATGAACAGTTTCCTTGTTGAAAAAAAAAAAAGGCTGGTAAAGCAACATTAACATCTGAAGTCATATAAAACTGATAGCTATCTTGGTTTTCAGTTTCATACACCATTGTTTTGTAATCTATGAAAGCTAGAAATTACTGATACACTCATAGATCTGTATCTTGTCTCGTCATCATCAAAGAGGCTTCCTCCAACAGCAGATGGAGAGTGGGTGCAGAGACTCAGAACTACAAATTATGTAGGGAAAGTCTAAATCAGGTCCCTACCCTCGAAGATCAGGGAAGAGGAGGAGTAAAGACTGTAAGAGTGGCGATAGACAGCACCAGGAGAACATGGCTCAGAGACGAAAGCAGCAAGCTTGGGGCCTACAAGGATCTGCACCATGTTCACTACATATATGTTATGGTTGTTGGCTTAGTGTTTTTTATGGGACTCCTAACAGTAGGAGCAGGTGTATATTTGACTCCTTTTGCCTGTTCTTGAGACTTCCTCCTATTGGTTGTCATGTCCAGCCTCAATGTGTGGGCTTTCACCTTATTTTATTGTATCTTGTTTTGTCCTGTTTGGCTGTTGTCTTTTGGAGGCCTGCTCTTTTCTAAAGGGAAATAAAGGGGAAGTGGATCTGAGGGAGAAGAGAGGTGAAGAGGGGGCTAGGAGAAGTGTAGCAAGGGGAAACTGTGGTTGGGATGTACTGTATAAGAGAAGAATCTATTTTCAATAAAGGAAGAAAAAAAGGGAGGAAGGAAGGGAAGGGAGGGAGGGAGGGAAAGAGGGAGGAAGGGAAGGTGGGGGAGAAAGGAGTGTTTATTAATTTACAGGAGAAGAGAAAAAGACTAGCTAACTAGTTATAACTAGCTACCTGGAATTTACAAGTCTCCAAACTTCTCAATCCTCGGTTTCCTTTTCTACAAGAATGAATATTTGAGAGGTATACTTTAATTCAAATATATGTGTATACACACACAGAGAGAGAAAGAAAACTTTTATTTCTGTATTAAATATAGTTTACAAAAGAAGTAAACCATAGTAAAGACAGACATATTGTGGTTAGTGATTTAAAATATGTTCCTAAATGGCTCTTCATTTCTAAAACATTTGAAAAATCTTCAGATGAATAAAAACAGAATTCATTTTCATTCTCTGAAAAGATCCCCTCAATAGCCATAGTTCAACTGTCCAGCCTGGAGATGGCCTCTCTTCCTGCATAATTACATTAGTAAAGAATTTTGTAAAGAGGGGCATATATAAATTACATTAGCTTATATTTACATATAGCATATATATGCATATAATTACATGAATATAAAACAGACTCTTAAAACACATAGCTCAGACATATATGTTTTTTCAACTGAATAAAAGTTACCCATACATGATATAAACTATGAAAGAGAAGTCTTCAAACAGAAACTAAACATTTTATAATTACTTCTGTGAATATTCTGACTTCTTGTACAGGTACCATTATGTGCTGCTTACTTAAGTTATTCCTTGCATGTTTTCAGAAGTCAGTAAGTGTTAACTCAACCAGAAGATTTCCCATAGCATCCAAGGCCAGGTAAAGCCTTTGCTATGCCCCCTCATTATACACTGCAATTATCTCAAAATTGCAATTACATAAAGGTATAACTGGTGATTTAGTATCTCGAAACTCTGCAAGAATTTTAAGAATAAGACTTATTTGTTTTCTACTTTGACCTAAGAACAAAGCACAAAGCTTTACAGAAAATAAAGAATAGTTACGCACTTCTATAATTTTCTGGTTAGTTTAGAAAAATAAAATACCATCATCACAAACTTATTACTACTTTACAGAAACAATCATTTTGCTGTTTCTCTATTTTTCTTCTAGAAGTGAAAATACAATTCTCTTTTCTATTATAGTAAATTCCAGTAATAAACTTTTCCTTTTAAAAAACAGCAATACTTAACAAGCAGTTCGAATAACTAATTCTTTCACCTAGCACTCTATCTTACATAACATTTGATTCTTATTTTTTGAGAGAGGGTTTCACATAACTATGTTGGCCTCAAACTCCCTATATAGACAGGAATGACCCTCAACTTCTGATTCTCTTGCCTCTACAAGATACTTACATGCTGGGATTTCAGACTAGTGTAATCATACCCAGGGCACATAGTGATTCTTAAACTATTGTATTTCATATGGGCAGCAGTACATAAGCTATCAAACATAAAAATAAAATCATTATATGACATTTTAAACAATGGGAATGGAGGCCCTAAATAGGGAGTGGGATAAATACAGAAGGGAGGATATAATGACAATAAGGATGCTTAAAAGAAATCATACTATTAACTATCTAAGAAAAACTATAATATGCCTAAGTTTGTGTGTATAAATGTACATAGTTTAAATGAAATTTTCTTATCTGGACTAACAACGCCTCCTCCTCAAGCCAAAAAAATCACCTAATACCAGGAAATGAGAATATATAACTATTCTAGTTAGGAAAGTTAAAACTGACTGACTCCTTCTCTATATTCGAGTATGAAGTGTTGACAAGGGTTGTTGAGGAGACTCCCAGAACATTAGAGACTATTGCTATTGTCCTTGGTTGTCCCAGAAGTAGAAGGTAAGTTTTTATTTCTGAAGACCACCATGGACTTCGAACACATGACCCAAAAGCTCCCTAAGCTTGAAATTATTTGACTGTTTCTTCCCTGAGGACCAGTTTTCATAGTAATAGAAGGTGACACTCAAGCTTTCAAATTGTTGTAGGAGGTTCTTCTGTCTATGTGTTGTTTTCATTGGTTGAATAAAGAAACTGCCTTGGCCTTTGGATAGGGCAGTACTTAGGTAGGCAGAGTAGATAGAACTGGATGCTGGGAAGGGCAGACAGAGAGCCACCATGGAGATGCCAGGTCAGACATGCTGAATGTTTCCCAGTAAGCCATGACCTCGTGGTGACATACAGATTATTAGAAATGGATTGAATCAAGATGTAAGAGTTAGCCAATAAGAGGCTAGAACTAATGGGCCAGGCAATGGGTATTTTGGGGGTTAAGTTAGCTGGGCAGGATGGAACAAGGGGCCCCGCTCCCTTTAACATCAAATGAGGCAACTCAACCAACAGTCCTAACCCAGCTATGATGCTTATGAACCACATCAATGACCAGGATGGCATAACTCTGGGGTGCAGTAGCAGCACACATACCTCAGTGGTAACTAACAGTTCTCTAATTGGCCTTATGACCAACTCAACAAGAGGGAAATCATGCCTAGTAATGAACACCTATCCACAAGTCAGGGTAAGTGAAATCCTGGATCTTGAAGGAGAACCTTCAACTACTACAATACTAAAGCAGCTAATTCTTAACAAAAAGCCCAGTGTGTAATTTTAACTCAATTCTACCTACAAGCGATTTTTAAAATTGGGAGTTTCTGGACCCCTTTCTAGAAAGTTTTAAGATCCCTCTCTGCTTATTACCATGGCCTCAATGACCATATGCTGAGACTTACCCTTAGAATTTTCTAAGGTCACCTGGAAAATTAAAACCCAATGCAGTGACAAGAAAATGTGTATGCCACAAATCCACTTCAACCCAATAAAAGTAAAATTCTTCTTAAATGTTGAAAGTTAAAACAAAATAACTGAAGTAAAGAAATGACAATTTCTTATTGGGGTAAGAAATTAGGAAAGGTTTTATCCTCAGAAGAAAGAGCAAAAGCTATTATATCAAAGCAAAAAAATAAATGTGTTGTTGATAAGAAAAAAGTATACTTACACAGCAAGACTACTCAAAACATACTGTACGTGCTCACATTCATCTGGGAACGATGAGCTGGCTGACGTGAAACAGCAAAGTGCAGTCTGAAGAACCTGAAGCTGTGGCAAAGGGACCTGCCATCGTCCAGCATAATCTTCAACCACCTTATAGAGAAATGAGTTAAAAAGCACATTACTATGGAAAATGTTACCAACTTCACATTTTAAAAGGCAGATAAAACTTAAAGGATATGTGAAAACATTAGCTCTGTATGAATGTACATGACTGACATAAGGAAAAACGCCCTATACTGTTTTATCAGGATAGAAATCTGAGATGGGATTCCCCTCTGTTTGCTGTGAATACCATTGGTTAATAAATAAATAAGCTTGGCCTGATAGGGCAGAGTAGAGCTGGGTGGGGAAAACTAAACTGAATGCTGGGAGAAAGGAAGCAGAATCAGAAAGAAACCACGTAGCCTCACGGGAGACAGACGCCAGAAGGTTACCAGGTAAGCCACAGCCTTGTGGCCATACAGATTAATAGAAATGGGTTAAATTAAGATGTAAGAGCTAGCCAAAAAGAAGTTAGGGTTAATAAGCCAATTAGTGACTTAATTAATACACTTTCTGAGTGATTATTTTCAAAAGCCTGGGGGGCTGGGAAACGAACAAACAGCATCTTACAACAAATTGGCACCGTGGATTACTACATCCACATAAAAACCTGAGAGAGCTTAAAAGGAATTCTAGACAAAAAACCAGTTCAACACAGCTTCTTGCTGTTGGCTGGCAGCATGTCAAGCTCCTTTAAGAGAAATTTTCCTGATTCAGCTGTAGTGGGGGCGGGGGGGAGCCGCACAGTTTTGAAACAGCGGCTTTCTGGGCCTTGCTAAACTCTGGCTCTTTCAAAAGGCTGAGCATTTAAATAGGGTTTCAGGGCAGTGTGCTGCAAGTTACTTGGTGGCAGCATGGGCCAACTGCGTATCAGAGTTGAGGTGGTGAGGACAGCTCCCACCTGGCAGTCTCAGAGGCAATGAACGGAACTCCTAAGACATGTTGGACTGAGCAGAGCAAAAAGGTAAAGCAGCCTTAGTAATAATAGTGCTTCTTAGCTTTTTAGAAAGCACTTCTGGTCAGAAAAAAATTACAAATATGCAATAAAGACAAATTCAGATGAAGAAGACCTCTAAATGGGTCACAGTGCTAGATAAATGTACACAGGCGTGAAAGAGAAGGAAAAGAGTTAGAAAACGATGCCGGGAGGTGGTGGTGCACGCCTTTAATCCCAGCACTCGGGAGGCAGAGGCAGGTGGATCTCTGTGAGTTCGAGACCAGCCTGGTCTACAGAGCTAGTTCCAGGACAGGCTCCAAAGCCACAGAGAAACCCTGTCTCGAAAAACCAAAAAAAGAGCTCCTAAGTATGTTCCAAAATGGTAGTTAGAATAGGTGCTTCTACATCTTCACATTTTATGCTGTCTTAAAGACTATCTATGTACATAGTATGTATGATGCACCTACCATCCAGAAGCTTAAGCAAATCCAAATGCAGCTATTGATAGATAATTCACTACATCTAAAGACAATTTTTGCGGTGTAAATAGTTCAGTGGTAGACAGCTAAAGCAAATTCAATCTCTGGTAGCAGCAAAATAAAAATGATTTACTTTACAGACTCACTTATTAGAATATCATTACGAAACAAAAAATGACATCTACCTACAAGTTTTACTTTGATTTGAAACTATATAAACAAAACATACCATAGTTTGTCAAATGTACCTGGCAGCCATCATAAACTTCTTTATACAGTCTCTTGTCTGAATTAGATATCTGTCTGACAGCTCTCATTTTAACTACTTTCCCAAAGGTATCCAAAATTTCTACTTCTCTCAAGAGCATATCCTGTTCATAGCTCAAATTAACATCCATATTCCTCTTAAACATGGTCCAAGTGAACTGTAAGAGTACAGGATGAGGCTGGATGGTGGTGGCACACGTCTTTTATTCCAGGACTCGAAAGGCAGAGGCAGGCTGATCTCTGTGGGCTGAAGGCCAGCCTGGTCTGCAAGAGCTAGTTCCAGGAAGACTCCAAAGCTACTGAGAAACCCTGTCTCAAAAAAAAAAAAAAAAAAAAAAAAAGACTATAGTATAAATTGTCATGTCCTGTTTCTATAATTGAACTGTTGTACGGTAGTAATGTAAGGATAGTCAGCAGAAACGTTACACCTTTCCTACACATAGACTGCTCTTAAGCGGTCCTAATTTCACATCTTTCATTCTTCCCACTCCCAGTGCCAGCCCAAATAATCAGGTATGCAAAACCAGTATATCAGCATTTACTTCCTGTTCATGTCACCTGAAAACATGCACACCTTTTTCATGTCATCATCAAGGTCATATCCAAAAACTAACTCAGACACAGACACGTAACAAGAACATGTTCAGATAGATCCCCTAGTTACATACTAAAGTCAACATCTTTTTGGCAAGGCTATTAAATCAGCTACTAAGTCTCTCCTATTTCTCTACCTGAGAAAATTCGTTTAGAAAAAGGAAAGTAGACTGAAATCTACATATGCTGAGTCTGTCACATACCCCATAACTATTATCAATAATCCTATTTTTAAGCAGAAACCATTTAAATTATCTGGTGGCACAGAGATACAGATAACCTTCTCTTCCTACTGTCAACCATTTTTTCAATAAACAAGTCATCAGATTTACTCACTAAACGACTATCATGCTCAGTGGTTCCCATAATTCACCTACTTGAAAACACAATACTTGTCCATATCTGTCTAAATTAACAGCAACTCTTCAGTTCTGGTTTCTATAAATATGATTGTTTGCAGAACATCCCCAAATATCCATCAGAATGTGATTTGGGAAATTTCACTTTTACTTAAGGCCTCCTGTACCAGCTTTCATTTGTAAGCTTTGGTTCTTTTAGCTACAAACAGTTCCTAACATGGAAAAAAAAAATCATTTGCCTCAGATGACATGCTTTGTAACGAAGTAGTTGTATCCTTTCTACCCAAACCTTTGACATCCCCTTCATTTATATTCATTAGCTTAACAAAAGATAATAAATCTTCATAAGAAGAAAATTAAGTAAAATCATAGGAATGTACTCCACTCAAAAGGAAAGAAAAGACATTAAACCTAGTTTCTCACAGAAATCAACCAACTATACATAAAAGTTTGAAACAAACTCCAGATTCTATCATTATCAAGTATATTTCTTAAACCTAAAAAATAATTTTTATATGAAAATATTCAACTAAAATCTAATATATGAAATAAATGCACTTTGGTGAATCATGAAATAAATAATAAACTTAAAATACTGATTAGATATTAGCCTGTTTCACAGGAAGGACGTTTATACCTGGTACTGTAAACCTGGTCAAAAACCTATGACTAAGAAGAGCATAGGCCTTAGTAGGGGAAAGCTACCTTTTTTTTTTTTTGGGGGGGGGGGGTGTATACCCAAAAAACAGAAGCACAAAAGTGATTGAGCACTTAGCTATGGATGGATTTTCTATATCAGCCTCCCAGTCCACAGCTCAGGACCCTGAAAGAAGAGGGGGAAGAAAGCAATGAAATATTGATTTCTGAAAATGAAATGGATGTTATACACAGCAGCTATGGCTTCCAACACAAGACCTATGCATGACCCAGCATGGATAGGAGAGGGGCTCCCAAGGTCCCTAGTGGAAGACCTATTGGCAACTGATGGTTGCTGACGGATGGGGAGTCACCCTTCTTGAGTACTCGGGTACTGAGAGGTTGTCAATGCCCCAGTGATTATCCCATTATCATACATACAGGTATCACTAATTCGACACAGGGAGTTACTAATAATGATTTTTAAAGATGACGCGAAGGTGAGGACACTAGGTGGTACGCACTAGAAGAAGCTGAAAGTGGAGAGTGGTAGATATATATAATCACATTGTATAAATGTATGAACTTCTCAAAACACAAAAAAGCTTTTTTAAAAGAGTAAAAACAAAGCAGTGTGGTGATGGTGTATACCTTTAAACCCTGCTCCTGGAAGGCAGAGGCAGGCAGCTCTCTATGAGTTCAAAGCCAGCCTGGCCTACAGAGTGAGTTCCAGGACAGTCAGGGCTATACAGAGAAACTCTGTGTCATTAAAAAAAAAGAAAAAGAAAAAGAAAGGAGGGAGGGAGGGAGGGAGGGAGGGAGGAAAAAAGAGGAGAAAGAGGAGGAGAAGAAGAAAGAAAAAGTAAAAACAAGAAGACTGCACATTATCTCCATCCTAACAATCAACCTTGGTTTGAGCCAAATGCCACTAAAACACTGTAAATAACTCTTTGAACTAAGATATATGTAATATTTAGAATCAGTTGTGACTTTATATTTTAAATATTCTGTTAAACTGCATTCTGCTAGCTTATACAAATATGCAGCATTTTCTACTTTGTTTTTTTTTATTTTTAAAAGGTCTTTATCCAGATGCAACCTGTTTTTCTTATATTCCCATAATATAAAAAGTATTATAATTTTATCTATATTTTGTATAAAAATAAGGACCAACTTTCTTCTTTCCCACTTCTACAGCTAATACTTTCTATATACTCAGGAAAGAGGCAAAAGGCTTATACTGAAAGCCATATATACTAGAAAGCTAAAGAAAAGAGAAGGGTAGACACCAAAACATCACTCAGGATTCTCTTACTCTATTTTTATCCTCTTCCTAAACTCTAGACATAATAACTCTTTCCTACTACAATCTTACCTATAAAATATGAACTTAGTCCTTCTCAAAATATACCATAGTGAAGACAAATTCCACCCTCACAAAAAAATCACTTAGTCCATGGGTTAATGTTTGCAATGATTAGTGAGAGCCTACCAGCTGTAGGCCAAGGTTATTTGAACAGGATTGTTCTATCTTCTTCCTCAAGTTCTCTACATTTATTGTATGTGAGGAAGATCAGAGCACCTCGGCATGGAGGTAAGCCTAAAGATCTGGCTTTCCTACTATAAATAGTAAAGGTTTTACATCAATTGTGATGTCAATTTTCATTTGTTACCAAAAGGTAAGGAGAGAGTAATTACTTTACCAAGGGAGAGACTGTTTTCTTCATAAATTCTCAAATTGGTGCCTGAAATACAATTATATGCACAATATAAGATTAAATTAAAATGAAACCTAAAATAAAAATAAATCCTCTCAATATCAGGTTTTCTCAGTTTCCAAATGAATTAAATTTTACAAGAGATGATACACTTATATTCATAGTGAAAGAACTAAAGAAAAGAAGGCATGTTGAATAAGATGGAGAAAAACCTAGACTTCCTTACGAAGTATATTCTTAAAATACAGGGTGTGTGTGTGTTTGTGTGTGTGTGAGAGAGAGAGAGAGAGAGACAGAGACAGAGAGAGAGAGACAGAGAGAGAGAAAGAGAGAATAAGGATATGTTCTTATCACACACACACACACACACACACACACACAAACACACCATTCCAGAACTGTTCTCACAGATGGAATTATGGAGGAACAAAACACTAGTTGTTACCCAGTAGAAAGATGATTTCAAAGGTAACTAATAATTCAGTGATGATTTCACTGATGATTCATGGATGTTTTCAAAGGTACCTAGCTGAGGGATAGAAGCTAACTATAGAACAGAAATCTCAGAACTGAACCAGTGTGGAAATCCAACTATGAAAAAGTGGTGTTTTAAAAATTGATGGAAATTTGATAATAAAAAAGTATAGAAAACTTCTCCTTGAACACTGAGAAATCTATTCGAAGTATCATGAAATTTGTATAGATCTTAAAGGTAGCAAAAAAGAGAGATATTATTTTAAATCACTGAAGCATTTCAGGCACACTTTGAGTTAATAGCTAATACAGATGGCAATTATATAAAGGAAAGGCCTAGGGAGAAGAGAAGCAACAATGAAGAGAAAATAGGAGAGCTGCTTTAAGCCAGTAAGATTTTCAAAAGTGAAGAAGAATGGGTAAATTTTGTTTGATACTGAAGATGTTTTGATTCAAACTCCTTGACAATTTTAGTCTCTTGGCATCACAGAAGTGAAGCATCCTATACCCTACTACCGTTCACAGAAAAATGACAAAACGTTTATCCTACCAATAAAAGTTAATTGTGACTTGGAACAATAAAAGAAAAGTAAGCAAAAGATAGAAAGGAACATAGAATAGACAAGGTCAGCACACTATTCTTGCAAGGACCCAAATTAGGTTTCAGAACCCACCCTGGGTAGCTCACAACTGGGTAACTCCAGTTTCAGGAGATCCTACAGCCTCCTCTGGCTTCTGTGGGCACTTGCACTCACATGCACATACCCACAAACAGAAACACAATTAAAAGTAGAACATTTTGTTGTTTGTTTCTTAAAGAGGTACTCCTTCACTGGGTTCCAAAGAGAAAAACATATTTCAAAAACTTCTAAAAGAACTTCCTTTTTCGTTATTATGTAAGTGATGTGAACATAGAGCAGAAGTGTTTTTATGATTTTGTTCAGTAAGTTTTAAAACACCAGTAAGCAGCAACAGCCCAGGTATCAAAGTGCTAAAAGTATCTTAGCAGAAGGCTGAAAACAGAAAGCAAGAACACACACTGGACTGTGAAGGCTGGCGTTCAGCAGCTGCACTTGAGGTTCTTCAGAAAGAACCCCACAGATTCCAACTTACTCTAGCAAAAAGTACCAGGATCCCACAGAAAAAAATATGATCAAAAGTCCTTAGTATGCCCTACTGCTAATGTAGGAAACGTCAATTAAGATCTCATACCTGTGGTTGTAAAACATTGAGTTCATGAAATTTGTAAACGAAAAATTCAAACCACCTGCAAGAATGTGAAGATGTTTAGGGATAAGAAAGATTTCTTACCCCAAATATTTGCATATATATGCACATATACATTTTACACACATACATATGCATGTTATGCAAATATATTTATATATTATATTGTTTTATATTATATATACACACACATACATACATGCGCACATATATAATGTCACAGAGGCACAAACCACTTGGTGAAGCTTTCCAATAAAATGTAAATGCAGGTAGAGGAGGGAGGGAGGGAGGGAGGGAGGGAGGGAGGGAGGGAGAGAGAGAGAGAGAGAGAGAGAGAGAGAGAGAGAGAGAGAGAGAGAGAGAGAGAGAGAGAGAGAGAGAGAGAGAGCTTAATCAGTAAAAAGCCTACCACACAAGCAGGAGGCCCTGAGTTCATATCCCTAAACTCACATGCTGGGCAAGGCAGCATGAGTCTGTAGCCCTAGTGGGTGACAAATGTGTTTCCAGTGCTCTCTACCCAGCCAGTCTGAGCCCCAGGTTCAATAAGATCCTGTTTCAAAAATTAAGGTGTATCTGGGCACAATGGTGTACACCTTTAATCCCAGCACTCAGGAGGGAGACATGGTCTAATTTCTGTGAGTTCTGAGGCCAGTTTGATCTACAGAGTTCTGTAGGCTACAGGGCAGAGCTACATAAAGACCTTGTGTTTTAAAAGAAAAGAAAAATTAAAGGGGAGAGAGATTAAGACAGCTAAAGTTGACCTCTGCCCTCCTTCCCCCATGTATGTGCACATACATGCAGTAAATAAATAAATACTATGGATTCAAATAGTTGATAATAATGACTGCTAAAGCTGGAAACAATCATACAGTTTCATGTATTACTTCATATAGTTTTTGATATGTTATGATTTGGATATAAGGTTATCTCCAAAAACCTCCTGTGCTGAAATTATAAGAGTCTTGACCTAATAAATGGATTAATTCACTAATAGTTTCATAATTTGATGGCATTATTGAAGGTGATCAATTTTTTCAGGGATGGGGCCTAGGTAGGGAAAATAGGTCATTGGAGGCATGTTGTTAATGACTGTAGCTTGTCATTGGCTCATCCCTGGTGTGGGAGGTCCTTCTGTCTATGTGTTGCTTTTATTGGTTAATGAATACGGAACTGGCTTGGTCTATAGCATGGTGGTATAGGAGTTCCTTCTGTTTGTATGTTGCTCTCATTGGTTAATGAATAAAGAAACTGCCTTGGCCTAGTTGATAGGGCAGAACTTAGGTAGGCGGAGAAAACAGAACTGAATGCTGGGAGGAAGAAAGCAGAGTCAGAGAGACACCATGGAGTTGCCAAAGACAGAGTGCCAAAATCTTTCCCGGTAGGCCACAGCCATGTGGCAATATACAGGTTAATAGAAATGGGTTAAATTCATATGTAAGAATTAGCCAATAAGAAGTTAGAGCTAACGGCCATGCAGTGTTTTAACTACTACAGTTTCTGTGTGGTTATTTCAGGTGCTATTTAGTTAGTTCAAGGCTAGCCTGGTCTACAGAGTAAGGTTCCAGGACAGCCAGGGTTGCTATACAGAGAAACCCTCTCAAAATACACATGCACAGTCACCCACTCACACGCGCATGCGCGCGCGCGCACACACACACACACACACACACACACACACACACACACACACCACACAAACCTAAAAGAAAATTTTAAATTTTAAAAATGATCATAGTGGACAGTGATTAGCTTAGCAGGAGAACTTAAAAGCTCAGTAAACTCAGGGCCTGGGTTTAATCCTTAGTGCCATAAACGGACAAAGACAGCATCCAAAAGGAAAATGCAACAAATTTTAATGGGTATATGTTAAGTCCCATATAGCCTCTACTAAGATCTAGCCTGAAGCACTAGTAAAAAGAAAGAAAACAAGTTCTGTACTTCAATAAACACATCAGCTACTTTAAAATTCATTGTTCTTACACCAGGAAGAACATCCTCAAATTAATATACATGATACATTCTCACTAGATGATAAACAATGTTTGTTCTTTATAAAAATAATATACTAATAGTTGAAACATGAATATGTTAACTCTTTGAGACAGCAAATCATTCAATTCATTAGATTCCTTAGTTGTTTCTTCTACTCTTTATTAACAGCACATCCCCAGATATTCAGATTAGAACCTGATGAAATATCAAGGAATTGTTCTGGGCATTCACACAATGCCTTACATCCTTAACATTTCTAGCAACTGACCTCTCCATTCTCTCTCACTAATCTGTTAGGACTTCAATCAATCATTTTCTAGCTACTCAACAATGGCATTCTTTTTAGTGTGGCCTTTCATACTTTACCTTCCCTGATATATCTTAAAACATTTAAGATTTACAAAAATACAGCTTTGCTTTAATCTCTACACATACTGTTCCTTAAAATTCAAACTCCTAAGCCAAGATCTAGATGAATCCATCTTTTGCTGTAAGTCTTAGAGTCCATTGAGGACAGACTCCTCCCTCAAAGTAAGCTTTGCATTGTACTTCCAGTTTCCCTGGTAACTCTACAAAGGTAAACATATCAGCTTTGCCACTCTTGGGCCTCCTGGTCAAAAGAATGAAATATCTCTGGCCCTGGGTGGAGACCATGACATTCTGATCTGTCCTAAAGATTAGAACATTATATAGTATTGTCTCATTTAAGAGGCAATCCAGCTAAGCCTGTCAATCACCTGGCCAGGAGTCCATGCCACAGGAAATTTGATTTCTTGGAAAAAAAAAAAAAAAGAAGGCTAAGGAGAGGGGAGGAAAAAGCATATCTATCCCCTTTTCTTCTCTTTTTCTTTCAGAGAGTGATCAAACCTTAGACGTGTTAACCCTAAATCTCTGGGCTTTTTCACCATCTCTACACTTTCTCCCTTCTGCCAGGTAGCTGCATACCAACTTTTATGACTGAACATGCCAGCTTTCAGACTCTTTAACTCAAGCAACATGGCGTTCTTCTTCCTCTTCTCCATCTCCAATTTCCAGAAACTGCTGGCATTTACAGCTTCTCTATGTTAGGTATTTCCCTAGTCAAAACTGCTAAATTGTTCTTAAGATTTTTCAGTCCATAGCTGAATTTTTTGACTATCAAGACTCAGTTCACAGTAATATCAACATAGGAATATGGACATCTTATCATAAAAAGCATGGTGTCTAGACTCTGTTTCGAGTTTCAAGTTAGGTACTGAAATGTAAAGTAAGGAATGCATATCTACTCTTTTTATAAACACAGTATGGCACTAACTTTTAATATTTCATAATTCTTGTCTAATTTTTAGACCTTGCTACTATATTGATTACAAGTTATACATATTGCTTTAATTAATATGAACAACAATTGAGAAAAAATTATTCAGCATTAATTTACCCACCTATAACCACTAATAACACTTTGCTATACTTCTATATAGCATCTTAAGATACCTGTGTATCTTAAGGCTAAGTGTTTACTCAGGCATGGTGTAGCACACCCTAATCTCAGCACTCAAAAAGCGGAGGCAGACAGATCTCTCTGAATTTGAAGACAGCCTGGTCTACACAGTGAACTATATAATAAAATAGTGCTTAATATTATTGCAAATAGTAACTAAGAATCTAGGACAGAGTGTGATACATTTAAAAAAAAAAAACCCAGTGGCTTAAAGGCTGCATTCATTCTCTATCCTTGCTCCTCACCCTTGCTATGTCATGAAGACACGTATGAGGAAATGGAAGGCACCGATGCTGTTCCAAACAGGTAGCATGGCTGTGCCACTCCACCTGCAGCAGAGAGTCACAACTGTGGGGGTCTGGATTAGAGTTGGGATATATTTGTAAGGCAAGCTATGAAGTTCTCAAAAACTGAAGATTCAAAAGAATCTCATTTTAAAACTTCAAAGTAGCTCATAAAGAAAATGGAATTATAACATTTAAATTCCAAAAAGCTCAGGCTTCAAGATATCCTCTTTCTAGTGAAATGTCATTACTCCCTTTGTCCCTAAATTCCAGATATAAGTACAATAGGGATGAGTTGACTTACAGTCAAACTGTGAAATCCCACTGCAAATGAATTGTTTTACTCGATTTTTTTTTTTTTAGTTATGGTATGTTCTAGGTTGCTATGTATTAATTAAAACATTGTTTACTGGATAAAAACATTTAGACCATGAGAGTTGAAAGAAAGTTAAAATGTACAAATTATTTTGCACATGTCTTAAGATTATGGTGATTTTGGTTCCTTCAGAGGACAAAAAGAAACAATTTTACCACCATTATATGCATAAAATATGTACAAATTCTAGAAATTTACAAATAACATCTTTAATCTACAAGATTGCAGGCAACAGTTTTAAAGGCTGCCAAATTGAAAGATGGTAAAGTAAGAAAATGCATATCCACTTTAATGTTGGTAGGAACTTCTAAATTATTTTAAATAGCATGGGCAGATTGAAACTTTAATCAGTTATTAACATTTAACATATCTCCCATATTTTCATCTTTTAAAAAGACAAGATGATAATAAACATCATTTCTAGAGCTCTGAAATCATCACAACGTTTACATTGAGACTAACAGCGACCATAAGCCACCCTTTTGAGATAAATGGATCTTCACATAGGTGCATAGCAGACATGGAATAAGAGTTAAGAATTAAGGAAGAATTTTTATAAGAAACTTCAGAAAGTTTAAGTTCTTTGTTTGGAAGTTTTTTGTTTTGTTTTGTTTTGTTTTTGTTTTTGTTTTTGTTTTTCGAGACAGGGTTTCTCTGTGGCTTTGGAGCCTGTCCTGGAACTAGCTCTGTAGACCAGGCTGGTCTCGAACTCACAGAGATCTGCCTCCCGAGTGCTGGGATTAAAGGCGTGCGCCACCACCGCCCGGCTTGTTTGGAAGTTTTTGAAGGTTTTTCTTGTTTTGCTTTTCTTTTCTTTCTTTCTTTTTTTTTTTCCTTTTTGCTCCCCTTTCCCTTTTTTTTCATCCACATCTAAGCCGTTGGAATGAAAATGTCTCCCATAGGCTCAGATATTTGAACACTTGGTCCCCAACTGGTGGTGCTGTCGGGGAGGTTGAGGAGCATGGCCTGCGGAAGGAAGAATGTCACCGCAAGAGGTCTCTGAGAGTTAAAAGCCTGTGCCATTTCCAGCTAGCTCGTTTTCTGCTCCTGCTTGGGTCTGAAGATATGATCTCTCAGCTTCCTGCTCCTGTCCTCATGTGTTTTGCTTGCTGCTATGCCTCCCAGCCATGATGGAGTCTTGTCCCTCTGTAACTGTAAGCCAAAATAAACTGTCTTCCATGAATTGCTTCGGGTCATTTTTGTTTTAATCACAGCAACAGGTAAGTAATACACACACTGATGAACATTTGTAGTTTTCTTTTCTTGCATTATTTTTAAAATTGGTGTCTATGGCATTACTTCTACTCAATAATGAATTTTACATGCCATAACATATATCACATGCTTGTCTCAGATAGAATACAGTTTATATGTCTACCATAGTAGCTAAAATATACAGGCTGGTTCTTAGGAGTAAGACTAGCCAGGCTACAGTCTTATTATCACATATTAGAACATAACTTAGCCAAATCATCTGCTCTCTCAATCTTAGTTATTATCTATAAAATGAAAATAGTGGCACATACCATGAAGGGTAGCAAATTAAATGCATTACCATAGGCAAAGAAATTATCCAAGCTCTGATACATGGATAACACTGAAAATAGGAGTAATATGTATACATACATAGAGTACAATCTAAAAAAAAATGTTCTGGATATTTAAAACTGTTATAGTTTGAATATATCTTCTAAAGTTTGTGTTCTTGAAACTTAATTTACTTTCTGATGGTGTTTGGAATTGAGGTTTTTTTTTTTTTTTCAAGAAATATACTTTGGACTAGATCACATCACAAGATTGAGGCAATCATGATAGCATTAGTGGTTTTACCACAAAAAGAGAAACCTAGTATAGATGTTCCCTTGCTCTTGACGAATGATGATTTTCACTAAGTTTTGATTCAGTAAGAAGGCCCTAACCAGATGCTGCAGCTATGAGTCTTGTAATTCTTAGCTTCCAGAACTATATGAAATCTTTTGTCTTTATAAATTACTTAAGTCAATGATATTCTATTTTAGCAACAGAAAATATACTAAAATATTAAACTTTTGTTATCATAGGTATTTTTTTTAAAAAAATATGTCATTGTCCATGCCAATCAATACAATATTAAATAGAGACTATTTAAAACATTTAAACCTTCTAATAGTAAAAATACCCTGGTAACATCAACTTTAGTAGTAGAAATATATATTAGCAGAGTATTGGGATAGTATTGAGCAATTTCCTCATAATTAAAGATTCCTTCCTAGGCTCAGGAAGTAAACAAACCTCTAAACTCAGCAAAGCTGAAGCTTACAATATTCACAAGCTAATACAGTTACCAACTTCTGCAAGAGTAGACTCTCCTAATGGCTGAGCTGTCTGCAAGTTACACAGAGGTCTCTAAGGATGCAGCCTCTGATGTGGGAGTGATTTCTTATTAATAAAGAAACTGCCTAGGCCCCTTGATAGGCCAACCCTTAGGTGGGTGGAGTAAACAGAACAGAATGCTGGGAGAAAGAAGCTGAATCAGGGAGTCGCCATGATTCTCCTACCGGACACAGATGCAGGTTAAGATCTTCCCTGGTAAGATACCTCGTGGTGTTACAGGGATATCAGAAATGGGTTAGATCGATATGTAAGAGCTAGCCAATAAGAGGCTTGGAACTAATGGGCCAGGCAGTGTTTAAAAGAATAGTTTCCATGTAATTATTTCGGGGCATAAGCTAGCCATGCAGGTGGCCGGGTGCTGGGGACGCAGTCTCACCGCTCCTATCACTACAAGCCTTCATGAATCATCACCTTTAGGAGCAAGGGACTCAGGAATAAGGGATCCATACTCCAGCACAAAACCCCTTATCCATACTCTGCTAAATAATTTTAATAAATTCATTGGTTCAGCAAGTTTGACTTAGGTACAATCATTACTTTGGTCTGTCACTGGTTCCCTACCTCGAATGAACAGACACTTTTTCATGGCTCTTCAGAACATGTTGACAGAACAGATAATGCATATAAACTACCACAGATTTCCAGAGTACACAGAGCAATGCTCTGCACCTAAATACAAATATCTACTGACATGATCACTTCTGCAGTATTCTCTCACATCTCTATGTTGTTTTGTCAGAAATGAAGCCAGAAAACTAGCTTGTCCACTTTTTTTTCTTAATGTTTAATTAAGTGATCAATTATACTGTATGCCCCCCAGTACTGAATTGGGGAGTTTTGTCCTCCTTGCCTTTACTGGAACTGATGAATATTGATAGTGTAAAATATTAAACTAGTGTGGACTCTATATTCCATATCATTAACTCAAATGAACCTCTGTATATCAATTCAAAACACCTCCTCACCCAGCAATATCACTTTTGGCTTGAAGGGGAGGGGAGAGGCAGGGAGGGGAGCAGAGAAAAATGTAGAGCTCAATATATATCCCAAGGGGGCTCAATCGTGCCATAAGGACATGTGCTCAACTATGTTCATAGCAGCATGGTTTGTCATAGCCAGAACCTGGAAGCAACCTAAATGCCCCTCAACCAAAGAATGGATAGGGAAAATGTGGTACAATTACACAATAGAGTACTACACAGCAGAAAAAAAATAAGATCTTGACTTTGGAAATTCAAATTCCAAATTTGAAGCAGGAAAATGGACGGAGCCAGCAAACATCATTTTGAGTGAGGTAACCCAAACCCAGAAAGACAATATCACATGTACTTACTCATAAGTGGTTTTTAAATATAAAGCAAAGAAATCCAGTCCACAAATCACAATCCCAGAGAACCTAGACTACAATGGGGACCCTAAGAGAGACTTACATAGATCTAATCTACATGGGTATAGAAAAAGACAAGCTCTACTGAGTAAATTGGGAACATGGGGATCTTAGGAGAGGGTTGAAGGGGAGGGGAGAGGCAGGGAGGGGAGCAGAGAAAAATGTAGAGCTCAATAAAAATCAATTTAAAAAAAAGCTTCCTCACACAGCTGCCATTTTAGACCTCTGTTCTCTATCTCCAGGCAATCCCAGCCCTCAACAAATCAAGTTTTCTGCTGTTGGTAACCACTCTACCTTCCTGAAGCTTACATAGTTTGCCTTCTGTCCCCTTATTTTCACCAATAATTAACTTCTCAGACTTCATTTACAGAATATTCAAATTATAGACCATTTGATTTGGAGTTCCTCTAGCTTCAGTTCTAATTCCTTTTCTTATGAACCTAGTTTGTATTTTCTCCCTTTGTGAACTCATATCTGGCATCAAATACCATCCACAGAGAAATCACATTGCTAAGCTGTGATTTCTAGAAGCGCAGCTATCTTTCAACTCAATTTAAATGGGACACTATATCTTAAATTGCATGCTTAATCAAAAAACTTCATCAGAGCTTAGCTTGTGCAAGAATCCAAGAACACATAAGTCCATTAGACCATTTATATAACTGTATACCTTCTCCTCATAGAGCCTTTATAAACAAGTGCCAACATTTGCATCAATAGTTTATCTACTGCATAGAGAAAGAGTTCTCCGATCTCTTCTGAGTCACTGCTGGTTTGCAGTTGATGGTATAGAGTATTAATGTAGTCAACTTTAGAATCTTAAACAACACATCCTATTTTTCTATTGAAAAATCTTATTTTTCATATTTATGTTGCTATTACTTACTACTTAATTATCTACTCAGTCCCTAACCATGACATATTAATGTGTACCTAAACGGTATTCAATAAACTAGATTGTATTGGCTACCAATTCACTCCACACTAATTTCACTGGATCTTGGGCTTTTTTTTCCCCCATACTGGGAATCTGTCAGTTCTCTATAGCTAAGCTACAGTTACAGCCTTTTTTTTTCTTTCTTTCTTTCTCACTTTTTATTTTCAGACAAGGTCTCACTAAATTGCCTGGGCTGGGTTTTCAACTCCTGTAATACAAACAAACCTTGAACTTGCAATCCATCTACTTTAGTTGATAGTGTCTATATCACCAGACTTAGCTACACAGATTTCTTAAACTTGATTTTAAAGTGTGTGTCTGTGTTTTCTTAATGGTTATGGTATAATTTAGCACATTTTGGTAATAAAAAATTATGCCATAAACAAGAGTACAACGAATAACCTTCTCTTGACAGGACTACAAAAATCATCTTAAAACATAAAGCAATAAACTTCCTTAAAAGCATTTCTTTGTAACATATTATTTTCAAAATTAAAATTGGTGTTCAAACCAAGAACTACAAGTATTCTAGACAAAGGTTGTATCACACAGCTGCAATCCCAGTCGGAGATAGCTTTTCAAGGCAAGGAAAGTAGTGATTATTTAGAAAACTGTTGAAATCGGAGTAGCAGCGGGGCTGCGTCCCCAGCACCCCAGCCGCCTGGCTAGCTTATACCCGAAATAAAAACACACAAACTGTATTCATTTAAAGACTGCTTGGCCCATTTCTATCTAGCCTCTTCTAGGCTAATTCTCACATATTAATTTAGCCCATTTCTAATAATGTGTGTAAGCACCCCAAGGTGCGCTTACCGGGAAGATTCTAGCCTACGTCCATCCTAGGTCGAAGCTGCCTGGGAGAGCAGAGCCTGGCCTCTCTGCTCCAGAGAGCAGAGCTGTCGAGTCTCTCCGGGAGCAGAGCAGAGTCTGACCTCACTTCCTATTCCTCCTGTCTACTCCTCCCACCTATGTTTTAACCTATCAGGGCCAGCCAAACAGTTTCTTTATTGCTTAACCAATGAAATCAACAGATTGATATATGACACTCCCACATCAGAAAACAGTGGTAAATATATGAAAAACTGTCAATAAATTACTTACATATAGGATTTCACCAGTAAATGTAAAAAATAACCTTTACTAAATTCACTTAATCAAATTAGCATTTCTCCACACCCACCCCAAAGTGGGGGTATTTCAGTCATCTTTGGGGATAACAAGAAATAATTCATTATGCAAAATGACTGTACTTGAAAATATTCTAAGCAAGAAAATAAAATAAATTTTATCCTGTATTTTTTCCATCATTAAAAAAAATAGGTTTTGTCATATGATAGGGCATCTCTTGGGTATATTCCCAAGAGTGGTATTACTGGATCTTGGAGTAGGTTGATCCCGAATTTCCTGAGAAATCGCCACACTGCTTTCCAAAGTGGTTGCACAAGTTTGCATTCCCACCAGCAATGGATGAGGGTAACCCTTACTCCACAACCTCTCCAGCAAAGGCTATCATTGGTGTTTTTGATTTTAGCTATTCTGACAGGTGTAAGATGGTATCTCAAAGTTGTTTTAATTTGCATTTCCCTGATCACCAAGGAGGATGAGCATGACCTTAAGTGTCTTTTGGCCATTTGAATTTCTTCTGTTGAGAATTCCCTGTTCAGTTCAGTGCCCCATTTTTTAATTGGGTTAATTAAGCTTTTTAAACTCCAGTTTCTTGAGTTCTTTATATATTTTGGAGATTAGGCCTTTTTGTCTGTTGTAGGGTTGGTGAGGATCTTCTCCCAGTCAGAGTGGGTTGCCTTTTTGTCTTAGTGACAGTGTCCTTTGCTTTACAGAAGCTTCTCAGTTTCAGGAGGACCCATTTATTCAATGTTGTCCTTAAAGTCTGTGCTGCTGGAGATATATGTAGGAAGTGATCTCCTATGCCCATATGTTGTAGAGTACTTCCCTCTTTCTCTTCTATCAGGTTCAGTGTATTCAGCCTGATATTGAGGTCTTTAATCCATTTGGACTTAAGTTTTGTGCATGGCGATAGATATGGATCTAGAACCTGGAAACAACCTAGATGCCCTTCAATGGAAGAATGGATGAAGAAAGTGTGGAATATATACCTATTAGAGTACTACTCAGCGGTAAAAAAACAATGACTTCGCGAATTTTGCATGCAAATGGATGGAAATAGAAAATAGAAAACACTGTCCTGAGTGAGATATCCCAGACCCAAAAAGATGAACATGGGATGTACTCACTCATAATTGGTTTCTAGCCATAAATAAAGGACATTGAGCATATAATTTGTGATCCTAGGAAAGCTAAATAAGAAGGTGAAGCCAAAGGAAAACATATAGTCACCCACCTGGATATGGGAAGTAGACAAGATTGCTGGGCAAAAACTGGGAACTTGGGATGAGGTGGAATGGGGCCAAGGAGAAATGGGGTGAGAAACGTGAGAAGGGGAGATTGGGGGGAGCTTGGAGGAATGGGATGGTTGGGATAAACGAAGGGTGGACACGGGAGCAGAGAAATATATATCCTAATTAAGGGAGCCATCTTAGGGTTGGCAAGAGACTTGACTCTAGAGGGGCTCGCAGGTGTCCAGGGAGATGTCCCCAGCGAGTACCTTGAGCAACTGAGCGGAGGGAATCTGAAATGACCCTATCCTACAGCCATACTGATAAATATCTTACATATCACCTTAGAACCTTCATCTGGAGATGGATCAAGATAGAGACAGAGACCCACATTGGAGCACCGGACTAAGCTCTTAAAACCCAAATGAGAAGCAGAAGGAGGGAGAATATGAGCAAGGAAGTCAGGTCCACGAGGGGTGCACCCACCCGCTGTGACAGTGGATCTGATCTATTAGGAGCTCATCAAGGCCAGCGGGACTGGGACTGAATAAGCATGGGATGAAACCGGATTCCCTGTATGTGGTGGACAATGAGGGCTGATGAGAAGCCAAGGACAATGGCACTAGGTTTCAATCCTAATACATGAACTGGCTGTGTGGGAGCCTAGCCTGTTTGGATGCTCACCTTCCTGGTCCTGGATAGAAGTGGGAGGACCTTGGACTTCCCGCAGGGCAGGGAA